>NW_012114711.1:10271031-10348621 GCF_000951035.1 Colobus angolensis palliatus | reverse complement strand
ATGGTTCTAATGGGAAGCTGGACAACATTCAAAATCAGAATTTTTTTTTTTTTTTTTTTTTTTTTTTTTTTGAGATGGAGATTTTCTTTTTTGCCCAGGCTGGAGAGCAATGATGCAATCTTGGCTCACTGCAACCTCCACCTTGTGGGTTCAAGTTATTCTCCTGCCTCAACCTCTCAAGTAGCTGGTATTACAGGTACAGGCCACCACGCCCAGCTAATTTTATATTTTTAGTAGAGATAGGGTTTCGCCATGTTGGCCAGGATGGTCTCCTACTCCTGACCTCAGGTGATCTGCCCTCCTCAGCTTCCCAAAGTGCTGGGATTACACATGCCTGGCCCTAACTTGCTTTTGGTTTTACAGACTCATGAGATGAAAGAACTTGTCTTGTCACAGATTAGACTTTGGACTTGAACTTTTAGACTAATGCTGGAATGAATTAAGTCTTTAGGGGACTATTGGGAAGGTGTATTTGTGTTTTGAAATGTGAGGACATGATATTTGGGAGGGGCCAAGAGCAGAATTATATGGTTTGGTGGTGTCCCCACCCACCTCTCATCTTGGATTGTAGTTCCCATAATCCCCACTTGTTGTGGGAAGGACCAGGTGAGAGGTAATTGAATCATGGGGGCAGTTACCTCCATGCTATTCTCATGATAGTGAGTAAGTTCTCACAAGATCTGATGGTTTTATGAGGGGCCTTCCCCCATTTCACTCTGCACTTTTCCTTGCTACTGTGATGTGAAGAAGGACGTGTTGCTTCCACTTCTACTGAGATTGTAAGCTTCCTGAGGTGTCCCCAACCCTGCAGAACTGTGAGTCAAATAAACCTCTTTCCTTTATAAATTAGTTAGTCATGGGTATGTCCTTATAGAAGGGTGAAAATAGATTAATACAAATATTAAGCCAAAGTTTCTATTAAAGATAATAAAATAAACTATCATTTAGAAAAGTAGCCTCTGTAATGGCACTTGACCAAGAAAATATTAATTATTGAATGTAGCTAATAAAACCAGTTTAAAAATGACAAAAAAAAAAAAAGAAATAAGAGGCCAAATGAGCTATGGAACAATTAATTCAGTGTATCTATATTAAATGTTTATCTTATCTCACAGACAGAAAAAATAAATACAGGATTCTAAGATCATTAACATTTTTCTTGCTTTTTAATCATAACTTCTTACTACAGGGCAAGTACCTGATACTTTTCCATTCTGAAGCATTTCCTCTGGATTCCGTATGTTTGTAGGTAGGACAGGGAATTACATGGATGTTTGTCCTTCCAGACTTTCTTTTGTGTTGTCAATTCCCTAGCTTTTTGTTGAGCTGCAGGGATTAGTTTGTCAGGGATTTTGATTCTGGTGAGTAAGACCCTCAAGCTCCCATAAGGAATCCTTGGCTCAGGTTTCCTTCCGTTTGCAGGAAGAAAGAAATCAGCAACATGAATGACAGAAGGGAGATAAGAAATAAAGACTGAAGGAAAGGAAGATACCCTTTGCTTTTGTGACAGAAAATTTGAGGGATGCAATAAATTTGGCTGAGATGGCTCTCACTACTCATGGGAGAAGTTGGGGCATTTTATCTTCAAAGAGATACCCATGAGTTGTGAGGTTTTACCCAAAAGAAGCATGTTTCTAGAAAACAGAGCCCAGGAGCAAACTCCCAATAGTATGACATTGCCCAGAGAACTCCTGGCTGGATCACAGGATGCTGGTGTTTACTGGCATAACAATTGCACTTTCCAAATTACTCTTAAAACTAAATCATTCATTTATTATGAACATTTCAGAAATGATTTCCTTCATTTTGGTTTTTGAGATAATTCTATTAAAAATTTGTAGAATTAGGCAGTGGCTCATGCCTGTAATCCCATCACTTTGGGAGGTCAAGGCGGGTGGATCACAAGGTCAGGAAATCGAGATCATCCTGGCTAACACAGTGAAACCCCATCTCTACTAAAAATACAAAACATTAGCCAGGAGTGGTGGCATGTGCCTGTAGTCCCAGCTACTTGGGAGGCTGAGGCAGGAGAATTGCTTGAACCCGGCAGGCAGAGGTTGCAGTTAGCTGAGATTGCACCACTGCACTCCAGCCTGGGTGACAGAGCAAGACTCGGTCTCAAAAAAAAAAAAATTGTAGAATTATATACACAGAAAAGGACATGTCATCAGGCATATGGCTGGATGCGTTTTCATGAAGTTAGCATACCTATGCAACAGTACCAAATTCAAAAAATAGAAAATCAGTAGTGTACAGAAGCTTACCTTTCACATTTTTTAAACCTCTATAATTAAAATTTGAACTCAATTATTATTAAAATTAGGGTTTAAGTGATAAGAAGCCAGGAAACTTCTTCCCATGGTCCCTTGCTTCTATGTGTTCTCTTGGTACTACTTCTGTGGTGATCACTATAGTCTTTCAAAAAGAATTTCTTTTCTTTTTTTCTGTGTTCAGTTTTGGGAAAATTTCTAAATCTTCAGCCTGCTTTAAAAATAGCTGTTCCAATTCAATCTTATGTGATTATTTCTTTGATTCTTGATATGATTCAGTTAAATTAAATAAAGCTCCAAAACCAAAACCAAATCAATTTCACATCGTCCTATTTTAACAAATATTTTCATAGCAAAGCACAAAATTGCCATTGCATCCATTCAGTACTCCAATACATTTCCTTTGTAAAATGTAACAGTAGTTAGGCAGTATAGTCTAGGTTATACTGCTGTAACAACCTCAGTACCTCAGAGGTTTAAAACAGGTGTCAATACATTGTGGTTCATGGGTTGAATCTGACTGCTGTCTGCTTTTATAAGAAAAGTATTATTGCAACACAGACATGTCCATTAATTTAATTTTTGTCTATGACCATTATTTGTGTTACCCTAGCTAAAATGACAAAATTGAGTAGTTATAATAGAGATCATGTTGCCTACAAAGCCAAAAATGTTTAATATCCTGCCTTTCACAAAAAAAAGTCTGGTGACTATTGCTTATACAAATAAAACGTATTTATTGCTCATGTCTCATGACAAACATAGATTGGTTGAGAAAGATTATGTTCCTTAGGGATCAGGGATGAAAGAGTCACCATCCTTTTATGATGCCAGCAAGCATTTACCAATGAATAAGAGCATGTGGAAAGTGGTATACCAACTCTGAAATGCATCTCTTCCACTTACTTTTTGTTAGTCAAAGCCAGTCATGTAATTCTGACTAATTGCAGGATGGTAAAGAGTAACCTATGATGTGAAAGTGTAGCCTGTGAAGAACTAGAAATAGCTGTGGTACATCCATAAATAAAATCTCCCTTTCAACAAAGAAATACAATTTGACCTAATCATCCAAATGCACAATTTCACCAGGAAAGACTTCAGAAAAACAGTAACAATTATTTTTAAAGCACCTACTATATGGTCAGGTGCTACAATTACTAAAAAGATACTGAAAAAGATTTTATTTATATCACTGGCTGAAGTCCACAAAGGAAAAATAAAACCTGTTCATCAAGCAATAAATTGTCTCTAAGGAAAAAAAAAAAAGAAGCTGTAATAGTTTAAGGAATCACCATGTCCAGAATAAACACCTGACCAATGTTCTTTTAAAAAAAATTCAACGACAAAAAAGAGCTTCAGCTTTCTGCCTTAAGCACTGAGATATTATGGCAATTTAACTACTCACAGGGTCAGTTTAGAAAGTAGTGTCTCCCTCCTGTGGACTCTTAGAACATTGTTACTACAGTTTATTAAGGACAACTAAGACTATGTTTCATTAAAATGAAAACAGGGAGAAAATATGATAGTAAGAGAATTGTTTCCCCTCTCCCAGCTGACATGCTCAGGTTTCCTTTATCAAAGAAACAAAACCACATTCCTTCCCCTGTCACCTCCCTGCATAGGGTCTGTAGGTCTCTACTCACATTGCTCCTTCACCATCAAAGTCTCTGAAATAGTAATTTACATAACTGCACAATCCAATGATCTTTCTCTGTCCCAATTCTTTTTAGAAATATTTTACCTTGAAACTGCCTCTTTCGATGGCCTCTATTGGCTCAATATTTTCTTACTTTCTTCTCCTACTTCAGTATCCGTTTTTTATATCTTGACTCGATCCCTTTATATAATCACATTACTAAGATGTTATTTGCCAAATTTCCACTAATAAGTCACTTATTGTTTTCTATTTTTGGCAACTGTAATCTCTTTTAGGCAGCTGTGATCTCTATGCCATTGAGTCCCAAAGGTACAACTTCAGCCCATGCTCCATTCCCAAATCCTGCACCTCCCAGCACAAGTAGCTGAAAATGAATTCATCCCTTCTTCCCTCAGTTCTATTTTTTGCTGAGTTCCTTCTGTGTGCCATGGAAGAACACAAATTAAAGCCCTTATTTTTACATCTCTTTCTATATGTAATCCATCGTTAAGCCCTGTTTGCTTTAAAACCATAATTTCATGATTTCTTTCCATTGCCAACATCCTTTTCAGACCAACATAGTTGCTTAGCTTGAATGTTGCAATATGGTCCTGACTGGCTTCTCTGCGTAGAGTCTCTACCACCTCCAGGCTGTCTTTTCTGACACCCAGATTAGTTGTTTCAATATGCTTTTCTTTTCAAGTTAAGACCATTAAATCACCAACTACAGTACAAGCCACCCAACTGGGCATCTAATGCTTTCTTCTGCTCTCTCTTAAGACCACTTATCAGACCCACACCATGTATTTGAGCTAATCTGAAATACTGTCTTTGAGTTTTCACTTCCTTGCTTTTCCTCAATCTGTCTACACCTCTGGGAATCCATAACATGGTATGTTATGTTTGTGCCAAGGCTTGTATCATACCTGCTCCTTTTTGATATCTCCAAGAAGGGGTCTAATATGGTTTGGCTGTGTCCCCACCCAAATCTCATCCTGAATTGTAGTTCCCATAATTCCCACATGTTGTGGAGGGACCTGGTGGGAGGTAATTGAATCATGAGGGCAGTTTCCCTCATGCGATTCTCATGATAGTAAGTTCTCACAAGATCTGATGCTTTTATAAGGGGCTTCTCCTTCACTCAGTTCTCATTCTTATTTTTCTTCCTGCTGCCATCTGAAGAAAGACATGTTTGCTTCCCCTTCTGCCATGATTGCAAGTTTCCTGAGGCTTCCCCAGCCAGGCTGAACTGAGTCAATTAAACCTCTTTCCTTTATAAATTCCCCAGTCTTGGTTATGTACAGCATGAAAAAGGACCAATACAGGGTCTCTACTGGCTTATCCTCAAGTCTCCCTCCTATCTTTCTCTGCCCTGATCTGTGTTGCAGGGTGCTGCATTATCTCCTTGACTGGGCTATCTAGCTTCTCAAAGGAGCTGACTACACATTTGGCTTGACCAATGGGACCTAGTAGTAAGAGATCAGAGGGTGGGAGGAGAAAGAGCTGCAGGTAACTCTTCCTCCATCTCTTGTTGTTCTAAGCCATTTTTTTCCTGCTAGTGGCTGCTTTTCTTCATGGTTACAGCTCCTGTGGGGCAGCACTCTTCCATGTCTCTATCCCTTACTGGATTTCAGGCACACTATTTCCTCTTCTGGCCCCCATAAAGCCAAGGTTGCTAACAGCTTTCTTAAATTGCTAGTCTCATCAACCTCATTCCATGTTATCTCCCTTGAACCTATCCACAGCTCTGTAAATAGTTCCTTTATTAACGTTTTCTGAATCATCTAAATTGGATTCTGTTCCCTGCAGGCAGCATTATTGATATGAAGGAGTGGCCTCACCCACTTATCATCTCACAAAGGCAATTTGTTCTTGTTTTTGTGATTCGTGTCCAATTCTGCATTACATTTCAGTTAAATGTATGTGCATATTATCTCTTCTACTTGACTGTAAGTGATTTCAGGTTAAATATTCATCTTTGAGGACTTCAGAAAATCAAAGCACAGGCTGGCTTATGTAGAGATGCAATAAGTACTTGTTGAATTGAGTGTATTGAATAGTAGTAAATCATGTCAAAGAGCATGTAGCACAATAGACAGGAAAAGAAATGAATACTAAGAGTCGTTTTCCTGGACAAACGCCTGCTTTTGAGATTACAGCACCCTCAGCCTACAGCTACACCTCATCCTCTCTTTCTCTTTCCACTTCTGCCATTCTTTCTGTGACTGTAACGTGTAAATTAGTCTTTTCTGTCCTTACGTGACTTGTCTGCGGCAGATGGCATTGATAGTTTTTTTTTTTCTTTTTTGAACATGAAACAAACTGGTTGTGAGGAGTTGGGAGGTAGGGAATAGGGAGATATTGGTCAAAGGGTACAAAATTTTGGTTACAAGAGGAATATGCTCTAGAGATCTAATGTACAGCATAGTGACTATAATTAGTAATTCTGTATTATATACTTGAAATTTGCTGAGAATAGATTTTAAGTGTTTTCACCATACACACATGTGCACACACAAATGGTAACTAACAGGATGGATGTGTTAATTAGCTTGGTTGTGATAATCATTTCACAATATATATTTATATCAAATCATCACTTTCTATATCTTAAATAAAGATAATTTTTGTCAATTATTCCTCAATAAAGTTGGAGAAGTAATTTTTTAACTCCATTCTCTGGCTTGTGGGATATGACCCTTTTTTCTTCCTCTTTCTCAAATCTTGTTTGTACCTTTTCTTCACTGACTCTTAACTTTAGCTGTATTTCAGTGATTTTTAGTCTTCTCTCCTCACCTTACATGTCCACCCCTTACAATCTTATGTTCTCATTTGGTTCGAATACTAAATTTGTTCTTGCAACCTTCACATTGTTTTGCTTGCAGTCAAGCATTTCTCCTTAGCTGTGGCGATTAGGTCCAAAGGTTCCTGAAAGCAATTAGTCTGGTGGGAAAGGGTGGGAAAAGAGGTTCCCCCAACCCATCTGCAAGTAAAGAGGAAGAGCAAGTTTAGGTGCTGTGAAAGTCTCATTCATAGGTTCATTCATTCGTTATCAGCACTTACACATTGGCTGCTCTTACGGAATCTCAAATCTAGAGTAGCAGACAGGGAATAAGTAATCTCTTGCACAATGGGAGTTAACTAAGGGTGCAGGTTGGTAAAAGGGCATTTGTGTGTGTGTATGTGTGTGTGTGTGTGTGTGCATATATGCATGTATGTATTAAGACAGAGTCTGGCTCTGTCACCCAGGCTGGAGTGCAGTGGTGTGATCATGTCTCACTGCAGCCTGGAGCTACTGGGCTAAAGCAATCCTCCTATCTCTGCCTCTCAAAGTGCTGGGACTATAGGCTCCTGTCACCACTCCTGGCCTCTTGTGAACTTTAAACAGTCCTGGGCCACCAGAACATAAAGCTCCAAGGAAGAATCCCAATCAGTCTCTCAAAGAGATTTAATGAAGACTTTGGAGTTCATTAGCTTTGTTGAACATTAAAAACTAAAGAGAAAGCCCGTCTCTCTAGGAAAGGAGGAATGTTGGGGAGAAATAAGGAAATCCCACAGAAACAACCCATATTTTATGGCAGATCATAAAGAGAACGAGGTACTGATTGGAGAGTGTGAAGAGAATGAATACATCTATGTAAAGAAAAATGAAAAATCGGGATTGACAGATATTGAAAACTCAGCATTTGTTAAAAATTCATAGTCAGACATCTCACCCCAAGCCAACTCTGCCCCCTGCCATGAAACCCTCTCCCTCCATGGAACCATGTCAATAACAATAATTAAAAAGCCTGGATGCCTGGTGATTCGCTAAGGAGAAGAAAAATGAACGAAAAAGGTTTATTTTGTATTTACATGTGATTTCTAACACCCATCTCCCAACCCAGTATTAACGGACTTAGAGAAATAAAAAGATACCATTTTCTAACTCCCCTTTAAGAGTCCATGAAGTACTGCCATCAGATTTGTTTATTTGCTTCCTTTTAAAGTTTTTATTTTCTTCTCATGGAATTTTCAAATATTAAGGAAGCAATGGACTAAAATACAAGACTGGAGTACCAACATCTTTCCGAGATTTGGGAAAAAATAGCTATCATATTTGGAATTCCATTTTCATGTAATTCAAGATAAAAGGAGGAAGTTGGGAAGGGCTGCCTGTCTCTAATATCCACAGGGAGCCCCGGCTGGCACAAATAGTAAGCAGCCCTCTTAGGCACAGCCCTTCAGGAAGGGAGGAATATAGGTAACTCAGAAAGAAAATGCAGAGTCAGCTAGCATCCCCTGTTCTTGAAAGTCACAAAATCAAAGCAACTGAGGAAAGAGGAGCCCTGAAGATAAAGGGAAGCAACAGCTGTTCACATTTCTGAATGTTTTGTCAACATCCAGGAAAAGAACCATTAGCACATAGTAGAGAGAGGCTGCTGCCTCTTTCACTCTGGAGATTATATTTCTCTTCATGGATCCCAAGATAACACTAGCTCTTTTCACACAGATGTTACACTGATGATTCACACTGAGAGATCAATGAAGGCACTACATCCCTCTAACCAATAACACTGCTCAAGTCATGTGAACTATCAGCTCTTTGGACCCGAAGGTTGTATTTTTCCGTTACTCCCATGTAGTCTTGGCTTCTTAGGTTTATCGGTTTATTTTACGACACTCTTTCAATCTGGATTCAGATGTCTTATATATTTGTCATTATGATTGTTCATAGTTGTATGATCAGGATTGATAATTTGGAAACAGAAAGATTGTGAAGGAAGAAAGTCTGAGATAAGACTAAGTTTTCTACTTATATGTGATAGCCATAAACATATATGGTAAAAATACAGAATACAAAATAGACTGGATCCATCCCCTAACTATGTCATCTTAAGGAATTCACTGTCCTAAAGCCTCTGCGTTTTCCCATTTATAAGCTGAGGATAACCTTTAAAAAAATGCAGATTTTATGAATCTTCTGTTCTTTGTTGATCTGTGTTTTCCTAATAGCGTTAGCTAAAGTGTTGACATACATAAAATATATGAAAGGAAAAAAGTACATTATTTCTTTCAGATGAAAGAATGGCCTTCCAGACTGCTGTTTGAACACCAAAATACCTTTAAAGGAAATCTCTTGATATGTATTCCACAGAACACTACTTCTAAATGCTTTGTGTAAAAAGGTTCTGTGGTCAGTTTATAGTTGCTTTCAGAAATGCGATATATCCTGCTCACCCTTGGCCACTTAAAGAACTTGATGGCACATTTTTATGCTGAAAGATTTAAGAAATCCTACCCTAAAGAAAACTGATTTTGTTTAACCTAGCATTTAAAAGTGATAGAAAATAGGAGGGTTTTTTTTTTTGGCAATAATACTGACTAATTTCTCACAAATCAAAATAAGACTTTGAGAAACATCACCTTAAGAATATTAATTTATGTGGCCTACAAATAATGCTACCTTTGATGTATATGGAATGAAGAAACAGCCAACTTTCATAAGGGTTTGAAATTAAAAAATATAAAATAAAAATGATTTAGAAATTATACTTCTTATGACAATTTTGGCATAGTCAGAGTACATGTTCTGAATATTTGCAAATGAAAAGTAAATTTTAAGACTTCAATTTCTATTGCTGTGGTGTGAAACAAGAGAAAACAATGATGTGAAACATCACACAATTTTAATAGGGGGAAACAACAACAATTACCAGTAAGCTTGCTTCACAGTAGATACTTCAGAGCTGAGAAGCACTGATACAACTTGTAGTGTTAGTAATCACAAGGATAACATTAAGACCTGCCACTATGGGACCATCGGTAGAAAAACAAATGCATTAGGCTGAGAAAGGTAATGCCCTTAGTGATTGAGCAGCATTCTTGAAGAACACTGGATGCATCTGGTATCCGCTGGAACTCCTGAGAGACACCCAACAGATGAGCTGTGAAGTCCCAAAGGAGCGGTCCATGATGACCTGCAAAAGCTGGAGGTGATGTGACCTCCCTAGATGTCATACTGATTTTCAGGGACAGTTCATGCAGAGAGAGTCTAGCTTCACGGACCTGAGTTTCTTTTTAAAGAATTTGGTCTTCTGGAATGAGAGTAACATTATCAAAGAGAGAATCTCTGCCTCTATGGCTACCATCCTGGCCTAGACGACTGTCAGATTTCCCCTGGGCTAGGTCCAGAGCCACCTTCCTGGTCTCTCTGTTTCCAGGAATCTTGGTCCTCGATACTCCTCTCTTCATACAGCAGCCACTGTGACCTCTTACATATAGTAACCAGGTCATATAACTTTCCAGTCAAAATCTTTCTGCTAGCTTCCATGTGACTCAGGAACTAGTGGCCTACAAGGAACTAGCATGATCTAGCTTGAATAGCTCTCAACCTTCACCTCAGCACACTTCCTTCCTGTCTGCTCCTTGAATGCTCATGTTCACTCCTGCTTTGAAGCGTTTTGCACTTGCTCTTACCTGCCAGGTAATACTCTTTCCTCTCATTACTGAAGTCACAACTCACATCTTCGAGAGGTCTTCTCTGACCACTTTGTTTAGAGCAGTACCAGAGCTTTTCTATAAGTTTATCAGGTTTTTTTTTTTTTTGTCCTTCAGCACTAATGATTTCTAAAACTATCTTATTTACTACTTGTTTATTATCTTTCTTTCCCCACCACAAGAATGTTAGGCACTCTGAATGGAGGAAAATTGCCTGCATTTTTTCATTATTTTATTCTTGCAACACTTAATTGTCTCTGCCAAGATAGCAGTACATGCCAAGAAGTGCATGCCTGTATCCTGTGCCATAGTAAGTGCACAAGAAACAGTTGTCAATAAAGCACCACAGAAGGCTTGAAGAAAAAAAAGAAAAGGCAAACAGGGAGGGAGGTAAAGGGGAAGGGGATTAGAAGGAAAGGAAAGAACAGAGGAGAAAAGAAACTAGGAAAGAAAGGGATTAGGATAGAAGAGCAGTAGGTAGAACTATTTTTGAATAGTGTGAATTAACTGAGTAACAGAGGGCAAGATCCAATTTTGGAAAAAATGCATCATTTCTTCCTTCCTTCCTTCATTCATTTAGCATTTACATGCTTACTAAGTATCAGGTGCTATGTTGATAGCTGAAGGTATGGAGATGACAAGCTTCATACCTCCACTCATGCAGCTCACTTGCTCATAGGAGAAAAGAAAAAGTGAGGGGCAGAGTGCTGGTGGTGCTAAGACAGAAACATGAAAGGATGGCTGTGGAACTTAGAATGAGAAGCCACTGCTTAGATACAGGGGAAGCCAGGGCAGAATTAGAACAATGGTATCCAAATGATCAGGTAGAAGTTAGCTAAGTCAAAAAACACAGCAACCTATTCCATATAGAGAGCTAACAGGGAGAGAAGTAGAGAGAGCTTAGAAAATCATCACAGTTAATTCCAAGATTATGAAATACATGGGGGTGTGAGGCAGAAGACCAGGTATGAGCATTAACAGAGTGAGCATTAGAAGTAAGGAAAACAAATAATCCATTTCAAGATGTGGAACTGGAACTAAATGAATGTTTACAGTGGAATTACTAGGAGGTGAGGTTTTTTCAGCCGTTTTATTGAGGCATAATTGATATACCAAAAACAATGCACATATTTAATTTGCACAATTTGATGAGTTCGGACATATGCATGTACCTGTTATACCATCACCATCATAAAGGTGATAAACATATCCATCACTTCCAAAGGTTTCCTTGTGTCCATTTATGTTTTTCGGGTTTTTTCATTTTCATTTTTGTTTTTGTGGTAAGAACACTTAATGACTGATTTATCCTCTTAGCAAATTTGTAAGTGCATAATACTGTGTTACTAAGAATAGGTCCTATATTGCACAGCAGATCTCTAGAACATACTTGTCCTTCATAACTGAAACATCACACCCATTGTGGCCACCAGGTACATGCAAAGGTGCTCATCATCACTAATCACCAGGGAAAGGCAAATCAAAACTACAATGAGCTGTCACCTCACACTTGTTAGGACGGTTATTCTCAAAAAAACCAAAAATATTAGTGGGAATTTTTAAAGACTTCAAATAAGTGAATTTAAGTCTTGAAAACATCCTCAGGGGGGTCTTTTTCTACATTACGTTAGACAAACATTAATACCTTAATATACGTCTCTATAGTTTACAGTCAAGCCCGTTTCCAGATTTAGTAACATGTCTTTGTTCCTGCTAGGCCCAATTGCTTCAGCCAGTATTATCATCCTTTTCTTACCACCTCAGCACCAGCAGATGTGGAATAGTGAAAAGAGAATAGGAGCTTATTTGGAAAATATGGATTCACATCCAGCGTCTATCTCATATCAGCCATGTGATATTGGGCTATTTGGCCACTTTGGGCTTCACTTTCTTCATCTATAACATGAGATCCATCAGGCATACCTGCAAGCCCATGGCAGCAATGAATCAACATATTTGTGAAAATGGCTTGATAACCACACATTGAAAATGTGATAAATGGCACCGAGAGATAAACATCATATGTTCTCACATATTTGTGGGACTTGAAAATCAAAAAAATGAACTCATTGATAACAGAGAGTAGAATGATTACCAGAGGCTGTGATGGGTAGTGGAGGGTGGGTGGAGATGGTTAATGGGTACAAAAAAAAAAAAAAATACAAAGAATGAATAAGATCTACTACTTGATAGTAAAACAGAGTGACTACAATCAATAACTTCATTGTATATTTTAAAATAAAGAGTATAATTGGATTGTTTGTAACCCAAAGGATAAATGCTTGAGGGGTGCATACCCCATTCTCCATGATATGTTTATTTCACAGTTCATGTGTGTATCAAGACATCTCACATACCTCATAAGTATATATGCCAACTATGTACCCATAAAAAATTAAAAAATGAAAAAAAAGAAAGAAAATGTGATAAATGGTGGAAACACCTGGAGGTGTGAGCCTTGTTTATAAAGGTGATCTCAGCCTCGGTGCTCTGTCTGATGCTGAAGAAAAAGCTGAGGAACTGAAATGGACTGCTTTTTCGATCTGCACTGATACATAAACTGTTTTGGCATACGCATACCCCATTGGAATAACACATTAAGTCAGCACCCTCCTCTCTCAGTTCCAATGGGAAAGGCTTTATTCTACCTCAAGAATGCTTCCTTTACAATCTTGTACCTTACTTTTCTTAAACCTAATTTTTCAGGAAACTTTGACCTCACATCATTGGATGTATCAGTGTAACTGAAGGATAGTCAGTCAATTGCCCTTCATAAAGGCTAAAGAAAACATTCAGGGTGAGTGCAAGATGCAGAAAAACATTTGTATCACTAAAAGACACGTGTAGATGTCAGTCATGTTCAGATAAACTCTACAATGTTCACGGGGTAGAGAAAAAAGTGATTCATAATAAAAATTAATTTCTGGTAGCAAATGTATATCACCTTTTGCTGTGATTACTATTAAATGCCTGCCAATGAATAATTATCGACAAAAATAGATAATGCATAAATCCAGTAACCGTTGATGGAATAAAGTCTATGTAATTATTACTAAGGTCTGCTATTGTAATGCATCAGCTTTCAAAAGAGTTGGGGTTGACATATTAAACAGCAATTGGAGAGAGTTTGATGAAATATTATTTCTTCTCCCCAACACTTTTGCACTCTACTTTTTCTCACGCGATAGGTGCTGACTAGTAAAATAATACGGATAATAATAATATACAACGTTCATTGAACTCATGACTTTACAGCTCATTTTCCTAACCACAAGGTTCTAGTACCTCCAAGATGATGTGCCAATAAATTTAGGTATATTTTAGCAGGGCTAACTGAAAATGTCTTAATTCAGGGAATACATAAAAGTTCTCAAATACTAAAAGTGGCAGGGTAGTGAAAAAAATGTTTTTGAGTAGGTGAGCTTTGATTTGTTCTTCAAGTCATTCCATGGAAGTGGTCACCTACCAATGTCCTATGACTGATATAAGCTCTTTGTTTTATGATGACAGAAGAAAACATAGCACATGGAGGGTTATTTTGATTGTTTTGTGGCTTAAAAACATAGAAAGATTGTTAGATATTGTTAAATATCTAATTGTTAGATATAAAGGTATTGTTAGACATCTTCAGCAAAATCTATCAATATTCTGGCACTCAAAAAACTGAAAACAAAAAATACCAAAACAAAAGGTCATCTGAGGTTGGACTGTAGAAAAAAACAATGTGCTTAAGTTTGTAAATAATATTATTACAAAAGCCGGCTTCTACTATAATGTTTAACTTATAGATGAACTGCACGGTTCAATGTCGAGCCAGAAAACAGAAATATCTCATAATAACTTATAAGTTTGTAGGGCTCTGGCAAAACATGAAAGTTTACGTTTCTTAATTAACCTTGAGTTCATTTTATGTATGAAAATTATGAGGAACAGTAACTAGACCCTCAGTAAACATATAATTCACCCAATGTCATTGATGTATCCCTTTCTGACCCTTAAAAAAATCAATTAACTTCCTGAAATCATTAAGGATAGTGACCATTTTTCCCATTCATCCCTTAAAGTTTCCTTTCCACAGAAACCTGAGCTTTCCTCAGTGGGTTTATGACAGTTCCTACTCTACCTCCAAGCTGAAAATATCAGGCCTAATTTTTCCTGCATATGAACTGTTTACCAATTATTGCCATTGCTTCCTTTCTATTTAGCTTCCCCGCATTAACTAACTTGGCAAATTTTCACTCCAAACCATCTTGGATAGTCAGAGCTGTGTGGCCTTTTAGTGATCTGTGGTTGTTCCTAAATTTTCCGGTCTATCTTGCTTTTGCAATCCTTCATTTTGCTTATTGAATACAAAAAATCAATAAAAATAATGTTTGTAAAGGAAAAGCAGAGAGGATTTTATAATTATAGATAATTTAAAAATATCTTCACCTACTGCATATTTTTTTCTTCAAAAGCCATGGTAAGCAATTCCATTATTTGGCATTTACTCTAAAAAATGAAAATCTATGTTCATACAAAATTCTCTACATGAGTGCTTTTAATAGTTGCATTTGTGATATCCAAAAACTGGGACCAGCCCAAATGTCCTTCTCTAGGAGAATGAATAAACAAACTGATGTATCTTTAAAATAAAATACCATTTGACAATAATAAAAAATAAGGTATTAATATACATGACAATTTGAATAAATCTCAAAGGTATTAAGCTGAGTAAAAAAAGCTAGTTTTATACTATATGCTTCCATTTACATGATAGTCTCAAAAAGAAAAGACTATAGTGATGGTGAACAGATCAGTGGTTTGTAGAAATTACCAGCTGGGGGAGACTCTGACTACAGAGTAATAACATAAGGGAGGTTATTTTTTCTTTTGAGTTGATGAAACTGCTCTGTATCCTGATTCTGGTGATGTTTACATGGATCTATACATGTATTAAAACTTATAGAACTGTATGCTTTAAAGGCAACTTGAAAAGTAAAATTAGAAAAAAATCCTATGTGTCTCACAGTTGATTTTTAAATTCTATCTTCTATTTTCTCCCCACTGGCTTTTTTTTAACATATATTATGACTGATCAAAATGTCACTGAGGTTTGGTGTAGCAATAATCCTATCACCCAGTTGCTGAGCATAGTATTGCACAGGTACTTTTACAACTCTTGCACCCCTCCTACCCTTCTCCCTCTTGTGGTCCTCAGTGTCTCCTGTTGTCATCTTTATAGCCATTATGCCCAATGTTTAGTTCCAACTTACAAATGAGAGCATGAAGTATTTGGTTTTCTGTTCCTGCATTAATTTGCTTAGGACAATGACCTCCAGCTGAAGCTATGTTGCCACAAAGCACATGATTTTGTTCTTTTTAATGGCTGTGTAGTATTCCAGGGTGTATATGTACCACATGTTCTTTATCCAGTCCACTGTTGATGGGTATCTGGGTTGATTCCATGTCTCTGCTATTGTGAATAGTGTTGGGATGGGCATACAAGTGCATGTGTGTTTTTAACAGAATGATTTATATTCCTTTGTTTACCTACCCAGTAAAGAGACTGCTGGATTAAATGTTAGTTCTGAGTTCTTTGAGAAATCTACAAATTGCTTTCCACGGTGGCTGAACTAATTTACATTCCAACCGGTAGTGTATAAGTGTTCTTTTTTTTTTCCTGCAGCCTAGACAGCATCTGTTGTTTTTTGACTTTTTAATAATAGCCATTCTGATTGGTATAAGAGGGTATCTCATTATGATTTTGATTTGCATTTCTCTGATAATTAATAATGTTGAGCAAATAGTGATTTCAATAGAAACCAAGCAGTTCTCTCCCTCCAGCTAGAAAACTCAGACTCAGAGGCTAGCAAATTGAGGATGATCATGCAGCCAGAGCTTCGCCTGTGAGGAAGATGCCTTCCCTCCATTAAGAGGAATGGTAGGAGTCCTGCAATACAAGTTTTGTGCTCAAGGTAGACAACCTATGCCAACAATAGCCTCTGGATAGAAGACAATTATTTAGAAAATGAAACAAAGATACTCATGGAGCCTCATTTCAGTATTTTTTATCAGGGGTCGAAGATTCCATTGTCCTCTGCAAAGTCCTTGTTCACCTTCAACTGCTGGCGAAAAACATCTACACCAAAGAAAGCCCACAAGTCATGGTGAATTATATAATACGCCTAATTTTAGACAGTGCGTATAACTATAGTAGAATTCCTAAAGCCAAGATCCAAGATATTTTTTTCTTTAAAAGAGCACATCTAAGTTATAAATGAATCAAATATTTATAATTTAAATATCAAAAATACGAAACCCAGAAATCTGTGTTTCAACATCATTCAGGCTTTTGGTTAAACTTTATCTGAACTTCATTCCCCACGGCCTTTGCGAATTTTACAAACTTCTGAAAATTCTTGGCAGAACCCTTGTTTTCACCACTTCATCAATTTCCTCTATCTTGGTTCTTCCCCAAGGTAGGTTAAAGATAAAGTTTAGTTCCTTCAAGGCTTTGTATTGGGGAAAAAAAAACCACATCCCTTCTAGTTTAGCATTTTGTAACTTCAGTAATTTCACCAGTTTACATTGGATGGGTCATGAGGAGGGTTCATCTTACCTATTCTATAGCCTTTTCCTATTTTTCTAACTTCACACTTTACTCTCCATCTTCTGTCATCTTCTCCTTGGTGTAATAAGCCAGTTATTTTCTTCTTTCTCCAGCAGGGACGCTCACTCAAGTTCCAGTGAGTAAATAGTTTTCCTAATTTCACTCTAGTAAGAACTTGCACATGAGTGGCTAAGAGACCTGTTAACATCTCATTACATGTATATCAGGTGTGTATTTGCTTACCACTTATGGTATTCAAAGTTATGTGTTCATACTGCGGTTATAAAATTAATTTAATACATATCCTTATAAGAAAACAATAGAATTTCTCAAGTATAAAGATCTCATCTCTTTAACAAACTAGTTTAATTGGATTTCACAGAGGAGAGCTAGAGATCTAGGCTTCCCAAGTATGCAGTAAACAGCGAAACTTACCACTGGAGTCTTTCATTCATTATAAAAAATTGTTGGGAATACAAAGAACAAATTCACCCATTGGCTCCATTAGCACCTTCTCCCCAAAATTATATACAAAATGTTGTATATGTAGATTATTTGGAGAGAAGATCAACAGTTTTCAGCAAATTCTGTAAAGGTCTGTGACCTCAAAAATATTAAGTATTATATAAACACTAAGCATTGTGTAATAATTAACATTATGCTCTGATTATTCGGGTAAGTTTTATTTGCTTTTCCTTCCCAAGGCCTCTTCATTAGAGCTCAAGAAAGAAGTAATGAAAGAATTAAAGAATGGAAGGAAGAAAGGAAGGAAATATATGAAGTTGAAGTTAAAAAAATATATGCCTTTTAAACATTTAACCTTAAAGGCCATTAATTATAACGTACTAGAAGGTAGATGGTAAACAAAAAAAATTCCAGTTGAGATTTGGGGATTTTTCAACAAGAATTAACAATTACATGTTTTGTTCATATATCTTTACAAAGTGGAATGTTACCCCTCACAGAATGACACTCACATCAATATATATTGGAGAAAAAGAAGAAAATGGCAATCAACTGAAATTGGCCAGATTGATAATCACATATAATAATGTATTATATAACTTTTTTCATTTTCTCTGCATGTATTATGTTGATGCAAAAGTGATTGCAGATTTGCAATTAAAAGTAATAGTGAAAACCACAATTACTTTTGCACCAACCTGTTTTTTTTTATTTTTTACAAAATAAGATAATGCAATAAATAATGATTTTTAATCTGTCCTTTTGATATATCAATAATAGATCTTTGTAATCTTGTAAAAGTACTGTTATTCTGTGATCTCCATGGGCAATTTTAATTAATTTCTATATTTGGATATTGTTTGACTATTTTAGCTATTAATAAATACCACTGAGATGAACATCCTCATAGATAAATCTACATGCATTACTATGATTGCCATGAGTACTAGAAATGTGGTTGTTGGGCCAAAACGTCTGCAAAGCACATGTCTATGAGTATGTTTGTTTCTATGTTTCTAAGGGTCATGGTGATCACCAGAGATACCAAATGTCCTCTTCTACCCATTGGCAGAAAGACCTTGGCTTGCAGGATAGTCCAGGGTATTCTTCTTCCCTTGAAGATTTTACTGAATGTAGCGTGGCTTGAGATGATCATGGCTGACCTACCCTGCTGTAGAAATTACTCCCCTGTTAATGTTTAGATTAATTTCCTTATTATCTGAAAAAAGAATTTGTGGAAGCTAGAAAATCTTAAATCAAATGGTGGGTCTTTCGATTAATTTTACTGGGAAGTATTTTAGTGCTGATACTTACTAACCAATGAAAGAGGTTTTTCAAGAACACAATAGGTTTGTTGGAAGGATCTGATTTTGTCTTTATCTCCTTACTCACTATTTGGCTGAGGGTTACTCTGAAACATGTATATACTCTCCCAGCCACTTCTTTCTATTACAACTTGGAAAGAATGAAAAACAACTGTATGAATGTCCATACCTCTTCTCTCTAGGGCCTCCTTTATTTTAAACCACTATCAAGGATGAATGATTATTCTGGAAGTATTTGGAAGTCCGCCTTCTCAACTTGGAAGAGCAGACACACGTCCCTGGGTTAATATGTCTCCACTTGTTAACAAAGTCTTCTCCACTATTTTTAGTAAGGAAAAATGTTCTAAGAGGTCCTTTCCTTTCCTGTTATGCCACTATGTTCTCCTTTAATAGAAATAACGTAGATAGGTCATCCTCTCCCCCACTCACTCCCATCAAGAAAAGTGGTTGGATAAAACAAATCCTCACTTTGCAGTGCGATTTTGCCTAACCCAGCATTCATTTGACTAAATAATTTATCTTTTTATAGCAAATTATTCTGGAAAATAATTGTGATCAGTGCCCAAAGCAATTTAACTGTTTGGATCAAATGGGGGGGAAGCACTAAAACAATAATTTCCAGTGCCCTTGCTGTATTCATTTCTTACTGTTGCAGCCATTTAAAAAATTACCATAAACTTAGTGGCTTAAGACAACAGAGATGTGTTCTCCAATAGGTCTACAAGCTAGAAGTTTATAATCAAGGCGTTGGGGGCATCACTCCCTCCAGAATCTCTAAGGGAGGTTCTTCCTTGACTCTTCCAGTTTCTGGCGGCTCCAGGAGTTCCCCGGCTTCTGCTGCATAACTACACCATCTTGCCTCTAGGTACACTCGTCACTGGACTTAGAGTCCATCCATATAAACTATGATGTTCTCATTTCAAAATTCTTAATTATTTCTGCAAAAACTCTTCTGTGAGCCAAATCACCTCACATTTACAGGTTCTGGGGGTTAAGACATGAACACAGATTTTGAGGGACCACCATTCAATCCACTACACTTGCTCACTTGAGATCTTTAAAGTAAAATGTAATAAATTTATTAACATAGGGCAAAAACAGAATTTTATTTTCCCAGTTCATTTTTAGAGAAACGTTCTTATTTTTCTGGAATCATTCCACTATCGGCCAAAATACTATCAGGTAGGACTACTTTGAAAAACACTTTTCTCGGAATTTATGATGGCTCCTTAACCCACTGAAGTCGTGTTAAGCCCAACATTTGGCAATACCCACATATTTCAGTGTTATTAATGTCTCTTCTGTCAGTCTACACATTGGCCCATTCTAGTAAAATCCACAAGGTACTGATCCACAATATAAGGGATACAACTTAGATTGTTTTAAATAATATTTCTGATTGGAGAGTTAGTTTTCTTGCTTGTTTTGCTTTCGGTTATGGGGATGGCAGGGTCCCGCCACTTAGTGGTGGGTTGGCGTTGCTGAATCTAAATTTAGGTGTCCCATCTTTTTTGACCTCTGACATTGAAGGAAATAACAGTTTAGGGAGTTATACTAATACCCTAGGGGATAATGACTTATTTCAATCATGGATCTAAAACAAAACAACACACCAACACACACATACACACACACATACACACACACGCCAGCTTAACAACTGCCATTATAGATATGGGAATAGTAGTAAGTGTCTCAGTACAGGATATTAAAAACAAGGATAAATTGTATACTTAAGCACTCTCGTTTTTGGTAAAGATAACATCTAATCTGCCATGCTTGCTTGTGATGCCAACTAAAGTGGCAAATGGCATCAACTAACCCCCAATCCTCCCTGTAGCTTCATATTTGGCCAACACTTGGTTTCACCACAACTTCCTGGCTTGCCAGCAATTAGAGGAGGAAATACGTCATGTTGCTTGGACAGATTAATCAATAAATGGCCAGCAGTCATTCTGAGTAGCAGTTGCCCAGTCAGTAACCATCAATTCTGATCACTTCACATCATAACCCAAGCCTCTGCATTGATTCTCTTCACTGCATTCTAGGGACCGGATTATTTACCTTTGAAAGCAACAATGGGGTAGAAGTATGAGTTAAAAGGAGAGGACCCTGAAAGCCTGAGGCTGTCACAGGCTGGATTTTTTTCCTGCTGTCAAGAATGTCTTTTTAAACAGTGTTATAACACATCTTATTTAAGTATTTGTCAGTGCAGATAGTAGACTTTGTTTCAGCACACTTGTAAGAAAAAGTGAACTCATGGGTTATAAAGACAAAAATCCTGGTCAAATAATCAAATTAGGACCCCATTTTTTTTTTCAGTTAGGCCGTAAATAGAGAAATGGTGGTAAGCATGATGGAAGCTCCTATGGCCAACTGCATAATAGAGGGACTAAAGCCACAAATGCTGTTTTCAGAATTGGCGCTCAAACAAACAAAAAATAAATACAAAGATTAATTAATCCTTAGTTACAATGCCTGTATAAGTTATTGCAGAAACCAGGTAATACTCGAGCAATAAAGTGCAAACTGACACTGTCCTTGGAAAAGCAGATGCAGGGCCTCACCACTTATACAGTTTTCTTTTTCTGACATTAGACTTGTGCATGCGTGTCTGATTTCCGGTCATCTGTGAGAAGTCTATGCTTTCATTAAAATATTCTAAGTGAACTGGAATCTTGCAGAATGTAGTCACTGAAAATTTTTATTTTCTCTACAACGTCTAGTAAAATGTTGGGCCTTTTGCAAATGCTCAATAAATATTTACATATCGTAATTTGGTTAAGGAGGTGCCTCAAAATTGGTATTGTTCTTAAACTACAGCATGGGTTCCTAACTCCTATAGCTGTAGGGACAGAGCTGGTGACCAAAATGAATGAAGTGGGCCAGGTATGGGGAGAGTAAATAAACTGGAAAGCTCAGTGAGAGACCAGGCCAATCATGCCAATTCTTCTGATTTTTTTCAGAGGCACTAGAAATCCAAACTGTGGAATTACTCCATCTTAAAATCTTGGTAACCAGCCTGTTTATTTTTTTCAACAAAATCGGTGTATGGTCCAGCTCTTGATTCTGGTCACATGTTCAAAATGTGCCTTCTGTGACTGAGGTCATTTTATCCCTAATATTCTTGCTAAGAGTTCACAGAATCTCATAATTAAATAATAAGAGGCACTTAAGGAAGTGACTTTTCAAACTGTGAGTGCTTTTCAAATTGTAGATCATGACCTATTTGTGGGTTGTGAACCTTCTTCATAATCAGATCAGCCAGGCTTAAAACAAACAAGTAAACATACAACAATAACAAAATAAAATATATTAGAATAAATGTATTCGCCTAGAATAGAAAACATCAGACGGCATCATAAGTACATATAAAATAAAGGTAAGCATTGTTTTTTAAACTTCAAGTTTGCAAATACATAGGTGTGTACTTGATTTTGTGTGTTTGGTGGGTCAGGATATAAAATGTTTTAAGGAGACTCATTCTCAAATAAATGTGCATGCCCTGATTTTGTCTAATTCCTATAAGACAAGTAAATGGAAACCTAGAGAAGTGAAATGTTTTTCCAAATCTTGTGCAGGTAGAAAGTAGGAAACTTGAAACTCAAGTTAAAATTCAGGTTTCCCTTGTTAAAATTTTCTTATTAGATAGAGCCTTCCTTTGGAAAGGAGTTATAATCAGAGCAGTTGCTTTGTGATCTTTCAGGGAAGGATTTGACAACTCCTGGTAGATTTTAATCTGACCATTTCTCACTTCTTCCTTAACCCCAAGTTCCTCTTCTAAAACCTCATTATCCGATTGTGAATTTTAACTAAAAAACAAACAAACAAACAAAACACAGAAGACCTCAGGAGATTCTCCACATATTTTCCCATTGCATCTACTTACCCCCACGCATCTGTACGCTCAAAGCATGTGTTTCTACAGATGTTCTACCCTTGCTCCTAATGCCAACCCTTCTCTGTATATTCTTTTTTTTTACAAATTTCTGTTCAGGTCCCTGCTTTTTTTTTTTTTATTATTATACTTTAAGTTCTAGGGTACATGTGCATAATGTGCAGGTTTGTTACATATGTATACTTGTGCCATGATGGTGTGCTGCACCCATCAACTCGTCAGCACCCATCAACTCATCATTTACATCAGGTATAACTCCCAATACAATCCCTCCCCCCCTCCCCACAACAGGCCCCGGTGTGTGATGCTCCCCCACTCCCCGAGTCCAAGTGATCTCATTGTTCAGTTCCCACCTATGAGTGAAAACATGCGGTGTTTGGTTTTCTGTTCTTGCGAAAGTTTGCTGAGAATGATGGTTTCCAGCTGCATCCATGTCCCTACAAAGGACGCAAACTCATCCCTTTTTATGGCTGCATAGTATTCCATGGTGTATATGTGCCACATTTTCTTAATCCAGTCTGTCACTGATGGACATTTGGGTTGATTCCAAGTCTTTGCTATTGTGAATAGTGCCGCAATAAACATACGTGTGCATGTGTCTTTATAGGAGCATGATTTATAATCCTTTGGGTATATACCCAGTAGTGGGATGGCTGGGTCATATGGTATTTCTAGTTCTAGATTCTTATGAACAGACATTTCTCAAAAGAAGATATGCATACAGTCAACAGACATGAAAAAATGCTCGTCATCACTGGCCATCAGAGAAATGCAAATCAAAACCACAATGAGATATCATCTCACACCAGTTAGAATGGCAATCATTAAAAAGTCAGGAAACAACAGGTGCTGGAGAGGATGTGGAGAAATAGGAACAATTTTACACTGTTGGTGGGATTGTAAACTAGTTTAACCATTATGGAAAACAGTACGGCGATTCCTTCTCTGTATATTCTGTCCCACACCCTTTGCTTGTTCAGTAATTCCTCTGCTAAAACTGTGCCCAGTCTCTCCTGAATCATGGTATCTGCCTCTACTGGATCAAACACATCAATACCTAAGAATATTCTCATATTTCTCAATACACCCCCAAAGCACAATCTATTTATTCTATATCTCATCCACCATGCTTTCATTCCGCCCTCTTTCCAGAAAAACTCTGTGAATAATTTTTCTACACAGTTCCCAAATTTTTCTTCTACTTTTCTAAAAATCACAGATCAATCAGGTTTCCACCTCTGCCTTACACTTCTCCCCAGCACCCCTTGTTATGGTCACAAAATAACTTTCCCTTGATGTGTCTGATGGGCCATCCTTAGTCCTTATCTTACCCCATTGGGCAGCAGCTGTTATCACAGCTGATCACAGCCTCTTCCTTGAAACATCTCATGCAGCTGGACTCCAGGAGACTACTTTCTCTCTTCTATCTTCCTACCTCACCACAGGCTCCTCTTCAGCAGCCTTCCCTGATACCCTCACATTCTACAGGCTGCTAAACTTGAGTGCCTAAGCTCAGTTCTCAGGTGTCTTCTATTTTCAACCCAGACTCACTCCCTTGATAATCTCAACAACATCTCAACAAAAGCATTCTCTAGTCATTAAATGTTATTTCTAGACTGACACCTCCCAAACTGATATTCTCAATTGGACCCCCAGAGCCCTTTCTCTCAACTGTCTACTCAACACCTGCACTAGGATGACGAAAAGAACACGTCAAGTTTTTTTCTTCAAAACTCAGACCCTGATCTTTCCCCAGTGCTACCCCTACTGCCCCCTCAACATGCTATACATTTCGGCTTTCTCCATATATGCTAGTGGCTTTTTTTCTGTTGTTCAGGCTTACGGCTTTGTGGAATCATCTTTGCTGCTCTTTTACTTTCATGTTTTGCATCATCTCCCTTGGTAAATACTGTAAACCTTACCTCAAACATGTGTCCAGAATCCAATCACTTCATTTCAAATTTGAAGTCTGCACTCTGGTCTGAGCTACAATCATTTCTCTCCTAGCTTTCGGTAGGAGCTGGGTAGCTGGTCTCTCTGTTCAGTCTTCCCTCTCATGCAATCAACTCTTAACACACCAGCCTATCAGATAATGCCCAGCTATGCTCAAATTTCTACCATGGCTTTCCCTCTGGCCAAACAAAACTCAAGTCCTTACCATAGCTGCTAAGGCCCCATGTGAACTGCACTTTGACTGCCTCTCTGACTCCATCCCCTTTCACATTCCCTTTGCTCAAGCACTCAAACCACATTTTATTCCTTGCTGCTCCTTGAATATTGTAGGCACATTCACACTCAGGGCCTTTGCACCTGCTAGTCTCTCTGCTTAATGGTTCCTCCTCCAGTAAGTCTCATGAATCACTTTTACTTTCTTCCTATCTGACCAAAATATAACCCTACCAGTGAATTTTGCCTTGATCATGAAACCCACATTCCTCCTTTATCTTGCTTTATTTTTTCCAGGCACTTATCATCACTTGATATAGCATAAGTTTATTATTTTACTATATATATAAATACACACACATAATGTGTACACATATATACACATTTATATGTGTGTGTTTGTGTGTGTGTGCATATATATTTTCCCTACTACTGACATGCAAGCTCCTTGTAAATAGGGATGCCAATTATTTCACTAATCTTTAGTACTGAGATTGGTACTAAAAAGGAACATGGTACATAGTAAGATATTCAATTAAGAGTTGTTCAATGAAAGAAAGAAGGAATTAATTAATTAATGAGTGCCATTAGGGCATAATAACATTAATAATGATGATTATGGTGATAATAACAATAACAAAATCATAATAAAAACTCAAAGTACTTGTAAAACCGACCAAAACATCTGCATACGCAATACCTTATTTTTTTGCCTTACCACCAGTCTTTATGGTTGATATACATTATGTTCCCTGTTTACAGAGGAAGATAATAAGCCTTAAAATGCCCAAAGTGTCATGGCTAGTAAACAGAGAAATCAAAACTGACACTCATATTATTTGACTCTAATTCCAGTTCTCATGTCCCCGTGAAATATTCCATGAATATATCATTCCATATCGGACACAGAAATGTGCCACTGAGATTCCTCAAGAAATGCCTCACTGCGCAGCTGCAAGAGTGTGGTTTGCTAATGGCCTCAGCTGTTAGCCCTAGCAGGATTCCCCTCAGCTTTTGAGATAAAGTCAAGTGGTTTTGGGGTCCATAACTGAGCGAGATAGTGGCACCTACCTTGCCTAACCATCTCTGCCTGACACAAGATGATTCTAAGGGACCATCCTTGCTGCAGAGCTCTCCATTGGCCTGGCAGAGACTCTGTCAGTCCTAAAGCACAGTCTAATGCCCTATTCACCCCAATCCTGCTTCCTTTCTTTTCCTTTTACAGGTTCTTGCCAATAGGCTTTCTGACACTATTATATAAATTTCAGCTTTCACCCTCCAGAAAATCCAAACCAGCAATGGATGATACACAAGGCACACTAGAGATGGCCCTGGATGAAAAGAAAGTAAAAGCGAGGAACCTCACATGATTTGTATCATTATGTATTTCTGAGCCACCCCGCAAGAAAGACATTTTCTCATCCTTTACCCTTACCTTCTGTACTCTATTAGAAGATGAAGAAACATGGACAATCAGAACTCTCTCAATGGAAAACCCAGTACTGCCAAGGTTTGAGGAAGGGCCTGTGTATTCGAAATCTAACTCCGAGAAAAGTCACAGGAGTTTTTTTAAATAAATTGAGTGCCTTCCTGCCCTGCATTTCAAAAGTGAATGGTACTGTGTGTTCTGACATCAATGAAGTGAGAAAATGCCACAACACAACTCATATATCTCTCAGAAATTTGTGCTGACACTACAAATCCCCTTTTCACATATTTAACTGGAAATCATGATAGACATTCAGGTATCTCAACTGCAAAACAGAGAAAATAATAATAACGTCTGCTAAGTTGTGTGAAAATTAAGTTAGATACATTATAAAGAGTAAAATGCTCAATTAATATTATTTGTTATTATTAATCATTTCTAAAATGCTATTATTAATCATTTCTTTAAAAGAAGTGCAATAAATATTACCTTTTAAAAGTCACATTTATTTGTAAGCTTTACTTTTAGTTTTAATAAAACAACTGTGATGAGCTCTGCAAAATATCAGTTAAGTACCACTTCTTTTATTTTATTCAATGTGACTTTCTCCATTGCTTAAAAGGAATTTCTTAACCCACATTATCTACCTCAATAGAGTGAATAAAACAATGAATATAAATAAACTGTATAGGAAGAAAAAAAGGAAAAATTTGAGGCTAAATATAAACCCATACAAACCCGAATAGTAGTTGATATTCATCTGGATAAATGGTGTCAATGTCAACCATTTAGCAAAGCATCATCCTAAATTACACTATAAAGAACACCTTTGGAACAATTAGTGAAACTGGAATTGGGTCTTGGATTTAGACAGTAGTAATCTAGCAATATCAGTTTCCTGATTTTGATGGTTATATTGGTGTTTTGTAGGAGCACTATCCATGTTCATAAGAGCTGCGCTCTAAAATATGCAGGGTATGATGGGTATTAGGTAGGCAACTCATTGGGAAAGTGTTCAGGACGAAAAGTTCTTTGGATTGTGCTTGCAACATTTCTGTGAGGTTGTAATTGTTTCCAAATAATTTTTGAAAGTTAAAATAGTCACCTAGTTGTTGACTTTTATTGGTATTTATGGCTCTTAAGCTACTGGTTTTAAAATACGCATTCTGACTATAACAATTAGTAAAGTGTTTTGCTGTTATTTTTAATGTTTGTTTTTTGTGGAACTATCTTTGTTGCTGTTTTACTTTCATGTTTTGCATCCTTTCCCTCGGTAAATACTGTAAGCCTTACCTTAAACATGTCTCCAGAGTCCAATGTCCAATCACTTCATTTCAAATTTAAAGTTTGCACTGTGGTCTGAGTTGCCATCATCTCTCTCTTGTGTTTTTTTTTTGTTTGTTTGTTTTTTTAAATTAATTAATTAATTAATTTTATTTATTTATTTTTTTTTTGAGACAGAGTCTTGCTTTGTCACCCAGGCTGGAGAGCAGTGGCGCGATTTCGGCTCACTGCAACCTCTCCCTCCAGGGTTCACGCCATTCTCCTGCCTCAGCCTTCCGAGTAGCTGGGACTATAGGTGCCCGCCACCAAGCCCGGCTAAGTTTTTGTATTTTGTTTAGTAGACACAGGGTTTCACCATGTTAGCCAGGATGGTCTCGATTTCCTGACCTCATGATCCGACTGCCTCGGCTTCCCAAAGTGCTGGGATTACAGGAGTGAGCCACCACGCCCGGCCTCTCTCGGTGTTTTGTAGGAGCTGCGTAACTGGTCTCTCTGTTCAGTTTTCCCTTTCATACAATCAACTCTTAACACATCAGCCTATCAGATAATGTCCAGCTATGCTCAAATTCCTACCATGGCTTTCCCTCTTACCAACCAAAACCCAAGTCTTTACCATAACTGCTAAGGCTAGGTGTATATTTTAATGTTTAAAATATTTTAATTTTTAAAAAGTCAACAACTAGGTGAGGATTTCAACTTTTTAAAATTATTTTGAAACAATTACAACCTTACAGAAATGTTGTAAGCACAGTCCAAAGAACTTTTCTTCCTGAACAATTTAAACACATCAATTAGCTCTGAAGACACAATGGTAAGTTTGAACACAGTGATTTAGCTGGGAGGCCTAGCAAGCTGTGGTTTGATAGGTTAGCAGCCCCTAATTATACTGCAGACACTGAAACATTAGCTGCAACCTGTAGATCAGAAGGGAAAATCTTGGAGCAGTTTTCAGTAGAGGCCAGCGTTTTGCACCGGAAGATGTCTTGAGTCACTCTTGGCTGGGAACCAGGTTAATAAGAGGACACTTCTTTTTTGAAAGGTGTACCTAGAAACATAATTTTACAAAAAGGGTGTACCCTGTGGCCCAGTTCACTTAGTGCAGCCAGTCGGGTGGTGTGTGGGGTTAAATGTTTCTTGTGCTCTTTCACACCTCAAGCCAGAGAAAATTGCCTCCAGGTCTTAGGAGAAGGCACATGCATTTCTGCTTTATGCACTCTGAAGGTGGCAGTGGGCAAACAAGAGTTGACAGTTCCAGTCAAACCCAGTACTCTGCTTTTCCTGGTGAGTCCCCTGTACTCTGGGAACATACAATGTGTGTCAAGTCTGTCTGGGGATGGAGATTCCCTGTACGCCTAACCAAACCAGCACCACTCCCTGTCCTCAAAGGGCTGGGCCTTGGATATGGGTGGGATTGTTAACTTCCTAAGAGAAGGAGTAGGCAGGGCAAAGCCGTGGAGATCGTGTGATGGAAATTTCCCATGAACTCTCGAGAACTGATGGATTTGCTTTATCCTGACCCATTCATTCATTAACTATTCATTAAGGTTCTACTGTGCTAGGTCACGAAACAGATTTTGCAACCTATGACAGAGTTCTTTATAGTGCCCTAAATATGAAGTAGCCACAGTGGGGGCAAACAGTGAACTGAGCATTAGTAGAGTTGGATTCAAATCTATTTACTGATTCACTAACCATTCACTGATTCACTATGTGACCTCAGAAAGTTTAATTAGCTTCTCTGAGTAGTTAGTGTCTTCATTTATGTAATCGGGGTAATGATAACCACCTTCCATTGCTATTTTGAAGATGGAAACAGATATTATAGCTAAACATATATCTTTGAAATGTAAAAAACCAACTTATGTATGTGAAATGACCTATATTAGTCAGGCAGAGATATATAATTTACAGGACATTATTAAGTCACACTACCTAACCTGCCCTGATGGGGCCAACTTTTAAAACTATAAATTACAAAAATTAACAAAAAAAGCAAGGGAAAAAAAAAAGGATGTGCTGGTAATTTTTAAATTACTGCCTCACAAGAAAGAAAAAAAAACCACCCTGGTTTGTAGAGCTTCCTGATTTTAGCAGTGTAACTACTCCCCATATAACCAATTTTGTGCTACTAACATGACATCATTGAAATTGGAGTGAATTAGGCAGGAATGAAATTAGTTGTCAACATTCAATTTTTGGTAGATTTCACACACAAATTGAATTTCTGGTGTACTCAAAGAATTAGAAAATCTGACAACCCTGGGCTCATATTCTACAGAGTGGCACATATGTGGTAATTCTGGTAAATGTATGGAATGGGTAACAATGGTAAAGTGCCTTGCTTTGAGACACTTTTCATGATGTCTTGAAAGATATGGAGGGGAACTGTTTTGAGTCAGCTTCTACTTCTTGACCCTGCAATAAAAACCTCTCCTGAGCCAAAGGAGCACAAAAGTCTTGGGTATTTCTCTGAAAGGGATGGGAAAAATAAAAGATCATAAAATAAATAATGATAATGAGAACAAAATATTAAAATAAATGAGCCTGATACACAGCAAATATTAAAATAGCTTATTTCCAACTAATTTTTGCAATAAGCATTTTAAGTAAATGATCCCACTTCATTCTCTCAATAAAATGAAAGAGGTGTGATTATTATTCCCATTTTCCAGATGCATATAGTAAGTGTTGTGGGTTGAATTATGTCCTTCCAAAAATATATTTGAAGTCCTAAGCACCAATATCTCAGAATGCGACCTTTCTATAGAATGCAGTCCTTACAGGGGTAATCAAAATAAATGAGTTCATTAGGGTGGACTCTAATGAGACTAGTGTTCTTATAAAAAGAAGAAATTTGGACACAGAGACAGACATGCACAGAGGGAAGATGATGTGAAGAAACAACAGAGAAGACGTGGCCATCTAAAAACCAAGGAATCCGTGAGACTATCACAAGCTAAGAGATAGGCATAAAACAGATACTTTCCCTAGAGTCTTCAAAAGGAGAAAGGCCCTACTGGCACCTTGATTTTGAACTTCTGGCTTCCAGATATGTGTAGACAATATATTTGTTTTTGTTCAAGCCCACCCAGTTTGTAGTGCTTTGTTATGGCAGCCCTAGGAACTGAATACAGAAGTCTCAGGGCAAATCAATGTCCCTAATTCACACAGCTACTAAACTCTCAACTTGGTTGCAACAAGCTTGTTTGTTTTTGTTTTTAACAAATATCAATGCCCAGATCTCCTTGCCCTCCTCCTCTCCACACCCCAGAGGCTGATTTAATTGGAAGGACACCTGCAGGGCATTTTGATGGGCAGCCAGGTTTGAGAACCACTGTGTCAAGTGGCAGAATGAGGATTCCAGCTGATGTCTGCCTGGTCCCCAGCCCTGTATTGAAATAAAGCACTGAGGTTCAGCATTTCACATGGGACATAATAGTTTTTGTTTTACATTTGTTCTATAACAATATATAATGTTGTTCATCCTTATTGACTGTATAGGTAAAATACCCTCCAAACACTGTATTCTTCTTCATAAAGACTGAAAATATATGATAACTTATGATGTATATTACATAAACTCATCCCAACTTTAATGATAAAGTGAGAAGATATTGTGTGAAACAATAGAGCCAATTAGGGTAAATCAGTAAGGCCTAGCCAGGTGTGGTGGCTGATGCCTGTAATCCCAACACTTTGGGAGGCCAAAGTGAGCTGATCATTTGAGTCCAGGAGTTGGAGATCAGCCTGGGCAACATGGCAAAATCCTGTCTCTACAAAACACACAAAAAGGAGTAGCTAGGCTTGGCGGGGCATGCCTGTAGTCCCAGCTGCTCGGGAGGCTGAGCCGGGAGGATCACCTGTGCCCAGGAGACTGAGGCTGCAGTGAGTGAGCTGTGATTTTGCCACTGCATTCCAACCTGGGCGGCAGAGCAAGACTCTGTCTCCAAAAAATAATTAAAAATAAAAGAGGAAGTCTTATTAAGGCCTTATTATAGTTTGGCAACTCAAAGCAAATTCCATAATGCTTACCGACACTGGTTGAAAGCCAATAAAATACTGAGGTGGGAAGATCACTTGAGGCCAGGAGTTTGAAAGTCAATAAAATACTTCAGCAGTCACTATGCTGTAACAGAGTCACATACCTGATATTATTTAATCAACTCTAATCCTCATCATCATTTTGTAAGATATTATTATTATTCCCCCTTATAGGAGAAATACCTGAAGATGAAAGAGGTTAAGCCTCATCATGGCCAGAGATTACATACATTTTAAATGGTAGGGCCAAGATTTATACTCCCAGATATCTAATCCAAAACTCTTGTTCTTACCTCCACATCTGGGCTCAATAAATTGAGTTTATTAGCAATTACAGAAACCCTTTTATTTTACTAGTCATTTATTGCCAAAGTTTTTATATCTGACGTTAAGCATCTGACTTTAAGCCTCCATCCTCTTTGACGTATTTTTCATTATGGCAACATTTGGAACTTTCTAATAGATACACTGATTCATCATATATATTAAACATAGGGCTTTCAATTTTTTAAATTGTATTTGCAACGTAAGGATAAGAAGACAAGGAAATGGTTATAGGAATTCATGCCTGAATGAGAGTTAATGGACAATCTTAGGAAAGTTCACCTTTTGGTAAACACTGTTTCTGCTCTCTAAGAATATGTATTCATTGCAAGAAATATAAACTGTAAAAATATAACAGCTTCTGTTTGTTAGCTGGAGACCCCAGAAAATCCTCAGCTTAGAAGGTCTCAGAAGTACTAGTCCAACCTTGTATCCTTACATTTTTCTCCTCCTACTTAAGATTATCCTGTTTTCATCTCCAAAAGAGAACAACCAAATGTGAAGGAAGATTATATTGTCACAACTCTTTCACCTGCTGCCTACACCAATTACGTGGACTGATAAGGAAGGAGATTAAAACGATGCCACCAAAATACATAAAGTGAATTTTAGAAATTTTAAAAAATTCCATGAATCTAGCTCATACTGATGGAGTCACAGTAAATTCATTGTTAACATGACAAGGACCTGGGCTGGGAGAGAGCCCCAAGGGCATTTCATCTACCACTCGTGATACGTGCATTCCCTCTGAAATATTCCTGCAAAGTAATTATCCACGCCACATCTGAAAATCTTTCAGATCACCTTGGTGCAAAGGATAGGGTGTGGTGACAGGGATAACCAAAACACTGTTTCCTTTTGGTGTGGGTATTTCTCAACTTGAGTGTGCCTTGTTTGTGGAACTGTTGGAAGGTTGCTGAACTTCCTTCTCCTGCCTATCTGGAATCAGCAGACCCCTTGATAGCACCACTCGGATGGATGCAAGCAGAACCTTGCTCATTTACTCCCCAGAGAGCATCAAAAAGTCATTTATTCATCTGTAGGCAGAAATTGAGTTGGAGACAATTAAGAGGAGAGGCCAGGTATGGTGGCTCACACCTGTAATCCTAGCACTTTGGGAGGCTGAGGCAGGAAGATCACTTAAGTCCAGAAGTGCAAGACCAGCCTGGGCAACATGGTGAGACCCCCACCTCTACAAAAATAAAAAAATTAGCCGGGCATGGTGGCACATGCCCATAGTTCCACAAGTCCTAGCTACTGGGGAGGCTAAGGTAGGCGGATTGCTTGAGCCTGGGAGGTGGATGCTGCAGTGAGCCATGATCACATCACTGCACTCCAGCCTGGGTGAGAGAGCAAAACTCTGTCTCCAAAAAATAAAAAATAAAAAACGAGGAAAAATGAAAGGAGAGAAGGTAACATTGTTAAGCGAATGTCACCCAACACAGAAGACTGGATTGTTCTTGAACAACTTTTTTCTGTCCTCTCTGTGCTTCAGCTACACTAGTTTTCCAGCAGTTCCTCTCCAGGGGGAAGTGGCAGGCTTTCTCCCACCTAGGGTCTTTTTGCTCATCATTTATTTTTGAGTACCAGGGAAGCACCATGATGTCACCCAGCTCTTGACCTTTACTTGCTGCTTCCCTGGTACCCACATTTCCCACAATGGTTAATTGGTCAGAAGCATGGATCTGGGCCAGAGTGGTGGCAAGGAAAGTAGAAAATGAAGGCCCAATAAAACAGACATTTGGAAGAAAGTACCCAGTCAATTATCAAACATAAATTCAAGGGACAGAAAAAAAGAGACAAGCAAAAGTGACACTGAGATATTGAACATAGAAGACAGGGAGAACGCTAACGGCATTGCTTTCGGATACCAAGAAGTCTGGAGGGGCAGCTGGTACAAAAGAACAATCATGAGTTTCGTTTTCTGCTGACGTGACAGCAGAAAAAAAATTGCAAACATGTCAAAATGGTCGTCTGAGAGAAACTATCTTTGAGGAGAGGAAACTGATAGAAATTAACCTTTTAGGATTACTTACATACATAGAGACTATAATTGCAGGTGGGAAATTTGTTGATTTCTGGAGGAAATGCAAAGAATTGAAGGCTGAATCTTAAACAACGTTTGTATTATGAAGGCATGTGGAAGAAGTAGAGTGAGCAAGAAAGGGACACGTTTGAGGAGTAGGACAAGTCACCATGGGAAGCAAGAGAGCTTGAAGAGGAGTAGTGTTATGGACTTACTGTTTAAGTCCCTACACAATGCATAATCCTCATGAATGAGATTAGTGCCCTCATAAAAGGGACCCCAGAGAGCTCCCTAACTAACTCTCTTTCCACCAAGTGAGGATACAATGATAAGTTCACAGTTTGCAACTCAGAAAAGGGCCCTCACCAGAACTCCAACCAGATTGGCAGTCTAATCTGGGACTTCTAGACTATAGAACTGTGAGAACATTTCTGTTGTTTATAAGCCACCCAGTCAATAGTACTTTGTCAGAGCAGCCCCGCTGACTGAGACAGGAGGGATGTTTAACAGGGTCAAAAGCTATCAAGAGGCCTTAAAATTTGTTGATTAAGGGGCTACTGCTGATCTTCAAAAGAACAATTTCAATTAAGCACTGTGTAAGGAAATAGGGGTGGTGGGTGGTGGTGAATCAGCGGTGAGAATATGGAGGCAGCAAATGTAGATGGTCTTGTATGGAAATTAAGTGGTGAAATGAAGGCAGTAGCTTGAAAGCATTAAAGTGTCAAAAACAAGCTTTTATCAAGTAGAGAAAATTCCAACAGAACTTCAGTGTGGCAAATCTGATGTGCAGAGTGGAGATGAAAAAAATAAGCATATATTTCGTACGCATACTGAGTACCCTTAATATTTGTGTTTACTTCTTTGAAGCTAGGATGCCATTCATGTAAGTCACACCATTATTTTACATAAGAAAGGAATAAAATGTTACCAATTAAACTACGACCCATATTCATTGCAAACTGTACCATGATTTTAAAAATGCTAAACATATACACACATTTTGAAATGAATGATATGTATTGGGATAAAATCTTCTTTATTTATTTAGAGGGAAGGTCTCGCTCTGTCACCCAGGCTGGAGTGCTCAGTGTAAACTGAAACTCCTGGGCTCAAGCAATTCTCCTGTTTCAGCCCCCAGAGTTGCTGAGACTACAAGTTGCACCACCATGCTCAGGTTATTAGTGCATTCTTTTCTTCAGTTGGTGTTGGTTTACATCACGAGCAGAGATATATTGTTTATGCAGTAATCTATACATCTTTGTGCATGATAGAGCTCTATAAACATCCAGATTCTGGCAGTAGTATTACTCAGATGTTTTTAATTATATAGTAGATATTTGGGGTTGCTGAGCTAAAGAATGCAGAAAAATCAGCCCGTACAAGTTCTTAAGAACCTACAACTTCTGAGTTTTCCACATGGTTCTATTTTGGCAAATAATTCACTTCTCTCCTGGCAAAATTGCAGAGCTTTGTGTTTATGCTGAAGCAGCAGTTATACCCACTTTGCAGAACACTGGCCACCTGAAAAACATCTCCAAAGAAAATAAGGGTTCCCATAGACTATCAAGGCTCTTTTTTAATCTTATTTATAAAAGCTGCAATTACACACTGCAGAGAAATGAACTATACATGGGCCCTTTGGCAGTTTTCCAGAAATGAAGGCAGTTTCCCCTTGCATTTAACCTTGACGTGTACTTCCTCACAATCACTTCGTGATTGATGATAGCCAGAGACAAGTAAACAGCTTAAAACTTGAAATGTAACATGATTACAGCATTTGTTCCTTTTTCTTTTTTAAGAAAAAATTATCTCCACTTTTCTTCTATTGGGCTGTTAGTCCTCTTGATGAAACCTGGAACTATCCCCCTCCTTCCCTACTTTGGTGATAAAATTCACACTGCAATGTAGCATAGTAGTTAAGAGTAAGACTTTTAGTCAGTTCTGGGTTTGAATCCCACTCTTGACACTACTAGTTGTGTGGCTTTGACAAACTACTGACACTAACTGAACCTTGTCATGTTTAACCACTTCTCACCTGCATTATTTGTGTCACTAATAGGAATAAGTGTACGTCATCATTATTAGTCACTTTCATATCATTTTTGTCCTCATTGACTGTTGAAGAATAGCTCATTATATTTATGTTCCTCAGGTTTTTTTGTAATGCTAGTGAGTTTTCTTTTCTGGTTCTTTATGTGGACCACCTTTTTTTCTCCTTTTGACTGATTCTAACATACTGTTTCTGCTTAGCTTTCTTCACTTTGCTATATTCTCTGTTCCCTAGATTCATAGCTCTAGTGTCAGTAGATATAATTTCCTCAGATATCACTAACCATGATGAATTTTGTCATGCAATTATTCAACAAAAAAATTATTCAGCTTCTATTATATACCAGGATTACGCAAGGCTATGCAAGTGCAGAGACAAAAATGATAGTCTTCGTGTTTCCTAAATTTAGGTGGGAGTAGACAAAGAATTACAATACAGTAAAATAAATACTAAGGGATATCTAGCTCATATGGTATCAAAAGTATGCATAAGGTAATGAATGAGGATGATCCATAAAATTTAGCAAGATGGAAGATGTGGAGATGGAACCTTAATTGCAATGAATTAAGGAAAAACTTGAAGTAGTTTGGACAATTTTTTTCAAGGAGGTTTTCTATAAAGGGAGAAAAGAGATATGGAAGCCTGACTGTAGGAAGTTTGTAGTTAGTTTATTGTTTTGAGATGGGACGGTGTAGAGTAGTATGTTTATACCTCAGCAGGGATAATCTAGTATAGATGCATACATTGAGCATACAGAAAACAGAAGAAATAAGTGCATGAGGACAGAGCTCCAGTGGGACAGAAGGGAGGGTCAACAGGACATGAGTGGATGGTTTTGTCCTAGTTAAGAACAAGCAGGTATTATCCATGGGAAAATGCAGCTGGGTCAGTAGATTTGGTTGTAGGAAGGTAAGGCATTTTCTTTTGATTGTGTTTATGCTATTTTTAAATGAAATAAGTAGAATCAATGGGAGTAAAAAGAAGACAGATAGGATGAATGGTTAAGTGGAGAGGAGAAAGTATGATTGATGGAAGGTGTGGAGTAGAATTTCTGGTCGGTGTGAAGGACCACGGAGACACTCAGGAATGACCAGTTGGTACCGCTTGTGTGTTTTTCTCAAGCCATATTCTACCTCCTGAATTCAGTGGTCTAATGGGTGGAGAGTTACGAGAGGGTTTGCCAGGAAAGTCAACAAATGGAGAAGAGGCAAAGGACTTGAAGGTATGAGCAAGGGAATGATGATGACAAGAACAGTAGCAGTTAAACTGAGTAAGGTGGAATTGACAGGGTTTTCAGAGATCTGAAAGGGGCCTGCAAATTGTCAGACTGGGATCTTTAGTGTGATATTATGGAGAGAAGGAGGTGACTGTGAGAACATGAGATGCTAGTGATTGAGATTTGACAAATTGCACTCTTACTGATAACAATTAATAGGATATGTCCAAAGGAATGAGTGGCTGAAGTCAGATGGAAAAGAAGATCTCATATGTACACAGGTCAAGGAAGTAAGAGAGACTGTGATTTTGGGCAGATGATCAGTGTAAATTTTGAAATCACCAGAAATAATGGCAAAATAGAGAAAAACAGAAGGCTGCAAGCAAAAATATTCAGAAAATAAGGAGAAATGAGTAAAATTTAGGAGACAACTATGACAACCAGGATAGTACATTTTGTTGGCCTGTGCTTTTGACACAGTGAGTTTTTTGAATTAGAAATGTCTCAGAAACAGCAATAAGAGAGAAAGAGAATGACAATCCAGCCCCCAGGCCCCACCGTAGGTAGAAGGAGCAGGAAAAGGCGTTCTCCTCTTAGGGGACAATAAGGGAACCTGGGTCATCAAGGGACGTCAGCTTTCTATTCAAGTCAGAAGAGGAAGGAAGCAATAAGAGAAAATATTAGAGACTGAGAATTTTGCTAATGACAGACTGCATTTTCCAGGGAATACATTGAAAGGTTTTTGGGGAGTGAGGAATTGGAAAGAAATGGAAGATTATGTTAGTTAAGGGATGTAATGGGTTACAGGGATAAACTCTGGGTATTTAAAATCCTGAGATGCTTAGATTTTTGGTGGTTACAGAGTAAAATGAGAATAAAGGCATGATGGGATTAAACTGGGAGTATTTTTGGTGGGAGATAAATTAGTGGCAGAAGCATAGGAAGTGTGGAGAGATGTTGATTTGGATTGGGTTGGGAGTTGGTGAGCATTGATTAATGGGCTTCAAAAGTGCTAAAGTGATGTCATAACTGGAAAAGAGAGAGTCTTTGTCAGTACCACAGAGAATTCTTTGCACATTCCTTAAATCCAAGACAGTGAAATACAAAAGAGAAGACACACTGGAAAGAGGTTGGGAAGAGCAGAGGAATGGATGTGGGGGTGGCTCAGCTTGAGTCATTGCCTGGAATACACCTTGGTGCTGGAGGCATCCCTTAAAAGAGAGGTCTAGTTAGTTGATATTTGCCTGATTTAACACTAGAATTAGTCTTTAAGCAAAGTATATGTTTAGGATTGTAGTAGTCATTAGTTTGGGGAACCTACTGATATAAGCAGAAACTTCCTAAATCTAATCTTCCATTCGTCTGACCTCCTCCAGTTTTTAGATGTTCAGCCTCTTTTCTGGTGCTACTGAATGAAACAGCTTCAGATTAAGAGTCCAAGAGACAGACAGAAACCATACCTCTCCATGAGTTTTCATTTGTTACTCACAAATGTGAGAAAAAATTAACCTGCCAGTGGAGACACCACATTTTAAACTCACCATACGGACAATGAGTGTTAATAGAGTCTGCATGATCATGGGCTGATGATCCATAATACATATAGTCATAAAGATAAATGGATTCTAAATGAATCTGGTGATAGATTCTATTTATATGTCTGGTACTTCCTATTTTAAAAAACTATGGACTCATTTGAGGGATACATGTGCTTTGTAACTAAAGATGCTAACTGCAACCCTTAATGAGCTCAGATGGGGTAATATATTGTCTGGTATTAGCATTAAAGTCTTGCTACTTTTCAGGAAGCCCCCCTTACTAGAGTCTTTTCATAGCCTCACAGAGCATCACAAAGGGTAATGTAATTATTAGAAAGCATTTATAGAAAAACCTCATTTATTTTCCATGATTGTGGAATAGATGTTTCTACTTTAACTGCTATTTTACATACCTTAACCATCTTCCTGGAGAATTTGAAATTTGAAGGAAAAAAATCTAGTTTTGATGGAATTCTTTTAAAATTTATTGTTTTTTTACATAGGTAAAAATGACATAATTTAATCTTTTCTTGATTACTTACAGTAGGCAGGCTAGAGTCATAGCCATGAGCCATATAACCAAAGCAAAGATACTTAACTTCTCTAAGCTTTCCTTTCTTCCTCTGTAAAATGTATCAATACCTACTTCATAGGGTCATTAACGTGAATGAAATGAGATCGCACGTAGAGAGAGCTTAGCCTTAATTCTGCCACATACTACACAATCGGGCATAGCTATCATTATCAGATAAGCATTTTAATTTTCACCATCAAAAATTTCCTCCACTTTAATCAAATGATGTCTACAGGGCCACATGCCCCTGGACATGATGGCCCTAAAGTACCATTTTGAATTATGGGTTTTGAGTTATAATTTTGTTTTTCAATCTTATCACTTTTTTTTGCTGTGGTATGTGCTTTCACTTATCTGCATTAATTCTTCTCTTCAGTCACAGGATTTTCTGCTTCTAATATCCTCTGGTATGAGAAACTTGGTACTTGGATTTACTTGAATTGTATAAAATAGGTATAAAATAGATTTTTGAATGAGAGCTAGAAGGACTCTCTTATAATCCAAAGTCATGGATTTTAGGGTATGAAATTGGTAACATCCATATTAGTTCTTGGGAAAGCTTTTTTGTATTTAGTCTAACTCAGCTTCAACTCTCAGATACATGTCAGACATCTGTTATGCAAGGTCTAGACCACTGTCACTGCCATTTATTCAATGACCAAATGTCTTAGAAAATGAAATTATGTCCTAGAAATTCCACTCCTAGATATTTACCCAGGGAAAATGAAAGAATAACATCCACACAAATATTTGCAGACAAATATTCATAACAGCTTTATTTACAAAAGACAAGTCTGAAAATTTCTCAAATGTCCACCTGCAGGTGAACAGATAAATAAATTGTAGTACATCCTCAGAGTGGATTACTATTCAGCAACAAACAAGTAAATAATTCATCAATTAATCAACCAATAAGAAGAGTAAACTATTGATAACACGAAATAGTACAGATGTATCTCAAATCATTATGCTGAGTAAAATAAGTCATACTCCTTCAAAAAAAAGCCTGATGCCATTTGTATAAAATTCTAGAAAATGTAAACTAATATAGAGAGGAAGAAAGATTGCATAGGGGCACAAGAAAACTTTGTGGGTGGTAAATTTGATGTTTTGATTATGATGATGGCTAGTGGGTGTTGGCAATTAGGTGTGTATATATACGTGTGTGCGTATGTGTTTATGTGTGTATGTGTATATATGTGTGTGTATATATACATATATCATATATACACATGTATATATACACACACATATATACACACATAATCAAATAGTTTGTGTACATGTGTGCAGTGTACTGCATATAAATTTTACTGCAACAGAGTTATTTAAAACATCCTTCTGTGTTCCCCTGATCACCTGCTTCCAAACTAGGTGAGCTCCTGTTTGCCATTCTATGTCATATTATAACAGTCTGTACTTTATCTTTGTAAAATGCATCTAATTGTCTTTTAGAGTTAGTGGAATACCTGTTCATATAATGTCCTTCCTCTCTGGATTGTCAACGCCAAGTGGACCAGAAATATATCTCTCTTTTTCATTGTGTTTTCTCACCATTTAGCACATTGAATGAATGGATGAAACACTGAAGGTGTTACTCGTGCTGGTAAATATCTTGGAATTAATCTTTCTTTTCAAGTAAAGATCTCTGAGAATAGAGCAGTAGGGGATGGGCTGATGGTGGATATGAGGAAAGGTATCCCCTTGCTGTGTTACAATGCGCAAATGAGAGGAGGGTAAGTCAGAGTGGGAATGAGATAGGTCTGCAGCAATGCTTTAACTTGGGACATATGCAGAAACCAGTGAAACAAACCTACAGGAAGGTGAAATACAATTTAAAATATTGTATGCAAGATGTGCTGCCTATGGGACACTACAAAACAAGGCTAACATTTTGGTGTCAGTGTTGAAAGTGCAAGTGCAGAGGGAGAGTTTTGCAAATGTCAAATGCAGCCTTCGGGGAACACTCGTTCTGGAATGAAGTAATGCCACACATCACACCACGGCTTCAGCTGCCATTGAGCTATGCTCTGAGCTCCCTGCCCTCAGCAAGCTGACAAGTGAGACACCTTAATCAAGACTGGAAAGCTCTGAGTCCTGGGGGAAATTCCTTCAACAGAGAGATTAATTTTAACTAAATGGAAACAGCTTGTGAAATAAAAGCAAGAGTGAATCTTTATGGAAAATTTTAGGATTGCACTTAGCGGCAGTCCCAAAACAACACCAGGGTCCAAAGGCAATCTTAAAAAGACACTCATAGGGTCACTGAAGGCACTGAAAGGGTATATCATATTAAATTAAATTCTAGTGGGAAAATTATTATGCTATATATGTACATATAAATAGAAGGTTAAATAGCCATCTAGCTATTTTTAGATATTCAGCGTGATGTAAACTTGATGTTCTTCTCAGCAGCATTTTTGTAAAGTATCATTGCATGTTATTTTAATTGAGTTTATATTTGTTTAGCCTATGTGTTCATTACCATGGGGTTGTAAATTGTAATTTAAAATACAATCAATGACGGCCTTCAAAGATTAGCCTCTCCCTTCAAATTGCATTTCCTGGCCCCTGTGCTACTTGAACAAGACATAGTAACACTCTAAAGGTATATGAAAGACATTCTACAATGGAACACTCAACTGTGAGATATAAACTTTTTTTCAGGCATTTGGAGATGAGAGAGATTCATGTGAGCAGTACTGGGCAGGTGAACATGCACAGAAAAGATGAGCTTGAGCTTACTTTGGAAGGACGTTTAGGATTGGGAAAGTGAGACAGGATAGAAGGGCATCTACCTAGGAGAACAGAAGAGAGAGTGTGAAAATTTTGCCACAGAAAACTCTCTGGTTTTCTTCTCATACAATAACAAAATAAAAGAAAAAAATGAATGAAAAACATGGTGCCTGCGTTTGCCCAAAGTCTTAGAGGGAAAGGTCTGAGAGGAGCAGGGCTTCTCTGTAATGATGTAATCCTCTAATATGAATTAGACACCACATCAGAGCAGAAGGAGAATGAACAGGCAGCACACTGTCATCTCTCCCCACTAACACCCATAGAAGAATATTATTTGTAGATCAAAACCCCTTTCTACTGTTGACTTCAGACTTGACCTCAGAATCTTCCCCACCACAACGCGATGCATGAGAGTTGGCCCATACTGCAAAACTCATGTGTGATCCCTGTCTTAGAGAATCACTTTCCCTGCTGAATTGCTGGAAATAATTGTGTTCCACAGCATAAACTAATTGTATGTGTTGCTGAATTCATGGGTATACTTCTCTAAACCTCTGTATTGAGATTCTCTAGCAAGGCTCTAAATATCCCAATGGGATTTGTCTTTACTAATAACTTTAAAATTAACTTGGGGTAGGGCTTACAGGAGCATAGATATTAATGTTTCTCTCCTTTGTGATTAAAACAATTTATGCCATATACATGTGTTTCAGAAATGTCACTGCAAAAATCCAGAAATTGTCTTTATTCATAATTTCAATGGTCACATTCTTTCAGAAAAAGAATGTGATTTCCTTTTCCTTTTTTTTTTTTTTTGAGACAGAGTCTCACTCTGTCGCTCAGGCTAGAGTGCAGTGGCACGATCTCAACTCACTGCAACCTCTGCCTCATGAGTTCATGTGATTCTTACATCTCAGTCTCCCAAGTGGCTGGGATTACAGCCATGTTACACAACACCTGGATACTTTTGTATTTTTTAGTAAAGAAGGAGTTTCACCATGTTGGCCGGGCTGGTCTCAAACTCCTGACCTCACAATCTGCCCATCTCAGTCTCCTAAAGTGCTGGGATTACAGGCGTGAGCCACCGGCCCCAGCTGTCATTCTATTCTTAAATAATGATGCTGTATGCAGTATTATTCTTTACAATTGTTTAAAATCTTGTTTTGTTTCATCTTGTTTTAATACTAACTATAGAAGGCCAAATAAAAGGCATAATTTATGTGAAAGAAAGGTCAACTTGCCTAGGGTGACAGATACTATAAATGAAGTAAAGAATTTTTACACGCAATTAACTTTTTATAGGTTTGAGGCAAGGTTTTATTTACTTTCACATACTTTATAATACAATTGCTCCTTCAACCTCTTGAGGGGAATATTATTAACCCCATTTTATTGGTGAGAATACTGAGGTTCAGCAGTTAAAAGCAACAAAACCTGGACATAAATTTGGGTCATCTCACTCCAATCCCAATATTCTATCTACTACATTTTACTGTCTCTTCTTTATAATCATATTCATTATAATAACATTTATTAGGCACTTACTATATGCCATCTTCTCTGCTAAGAACTTTACATATACTATCTCACTCCCATGATAACATTTCTATGAAGGAACATCACTGACTAAATTTCAGACTTGTAAAGAGGTTGCTGGGGCTCACACAGATAGTAAGTAATAGACCTGGGCCTTGAATTCTGAATTGGAGCTCACAGGGATAGTAAGTTGTGGAGCTAGGCCTTGAATTCAGAATCCAGAACCAAAGCTGTTTATTGGTATTCTTTGTTGCCTCTTTCTGGGTGGTGAAAACTTATAAGGGGATTCAGTTACAGCTGTTCAGACCTTATTTTAGGGATATATGAGAAGGCAAGGGGGAAAACCCATTTTCCTGAAGAATCAGACAGCAAGCACATAATGAAAGCTTACTGTGCTTTCATTGCAGCATAAGTTCTACTGGTTAATAGAAGAGTAGGGTGACTATAGATAACAACCAGGCACTGTATCTTTCAAAATAGCTAGAAGAAAGGACTTGACACATACACAACACATAAATAGGATAAATACTTTAGTGATGTATACCCTGAATACCCTGACTTGATCATTACATATTCTATACACATAACAAATATGCATATATTATGTTTGTAAGTATTTGTGGGGTACATTCTATGCATATATTATATTATATATATTATATATTATATTATATATATAAAATTTTTTTATTGAAGAAAACAATACAAGCTTAACTTTTTCAATATATTATCGCCATCTACAAGAAGGGTACTTAAATATTTCCTTAAAATCCTACCATTAACTAATAATTACAAGAGCTTTGATTATGAATTGCTTTCTACATGTGCCCGGGACCATGTTTAGCACCTCACATGAATTATCTCATTTAATTCTCATAACGTCCCTATTTGGCTTATGATTTTTTTATGTCACTGGAGGGAGCAGCCTACTAATCCCAAAGAAGTCCAACAGGTGCTAGCCTACCTGGCTAAAAGGGAGCCAAGCAGGTCTACTTCACAAATACTTTGAAGCTAATCATGGCTTCCTTTTGTATGGACTCCACAGTCCTTGAGATTATTCAGCAATCTCCTGGTGAGATGTGATGTGTGGTTTTGATACAAATGTGGGGAATGTGCTATGAAAAGAAACCTAGTGTGCTTTTTTAGTTATACAAAAGAAGAAGGCTCCTTTAAGAGCATGAGTGGATGAAAGAGACATTGAGGCTACTGCACAGCATCAGAGTTGGAGGCATGGGGTAAAAAATGAAGCATATATTTTAGAAGGGGTTAAAAGACCACAGAGTTCTTTATGTTTGTCAAGAGATGGTGAGCAATTCAGCAAAGAGCTTGCTTGCCTTTTTGGGGTACATCTGTTGCTGTGTGTTGGCTTGTCAGGGCTACAGTTGCCAGAACCTCCTGCATTTAGATCTTGCCAAGGCATGTGAGTTGAAGTAATGAGTACCATACCTGGATTTAGGTGATTGAGAACAATGTGGCTTCTGCACCCTCTTCTCTGTCTTCTAACTATATTCAAAACAAAAACAAAACAAAAACTCTGAGACACTGGGAAATGACAGAGCCAGGTGATGAAAGAATCTGGGTCCCCAAGTTATTTTATTTAAAAAAAGTCTGCAGCAAATTGGAAACACCATGTTCTACTCTAATGTGAACAAGAAATGAAACTTTTCTTCATGTTCAGTCACTAAAATATAGAGAATTGTTCTTACGCCAGCTCGTATTGCCCTCACTAATATAATGTAGGAATGTGAATCTTCTTTATTTCATTAAGAACAGATGTTGTATTGTGCAGTCAATTATCCATTGTCGTTGGAAATTTGCTTCATTACTACATTAGAAAAATCCACAGGGAAACCTAAAGCTTCATTTTAACCGTGAGGATGTTGGTAACAAACTAATATAGGAAAGAAAGTCATATGGTACTATTAATTCAATTTTGCATCCTCTTGTACTCCCTATTCTAGCTAAATTAGAGTAATAGGGACTGGATTTACTTTCTTACCTGAAACGCTCAAAAACAAAAAAAAACAAAACAATAAGCAAATATATATATGAAACAAATTTTTAAGAAATTAGATATTTAAGATCAGTTTTCCCCGGGAGATGGGAAACAAATAAAATGAGTCCTATGACTGCCCCAGCTTATTGCATTCATAGAGATTTTAGGCCAAAATGCAGGAGGGGAAATAAGGAAGAGCCCAGCAGACTTCTTGAGTTGAAGAGTCACAGAGGAGACTGGAGAGATTACTGTAGCCAGAGTTAATAGGACAGAATACCAGAAAGAATAGAGCTGCACACAGAGAGACCTCCAGAGATCTACAAAGGGTTTCTCCCTCAAGCATTTGGCAGAGTGCTGTTTGGTGCATGCATGTAAATAAATTTCTGGATCAGAAATCAGAAAAACAAGGTTTAGCGGTAACAGAGCCAGGCACACACAGGCCCTGAAATTGTGCCTGTTTCCACTACCCAGACAGGAAAACCTCATAATTCATGGGATAGTAGGTGGAGGACTCAGAAGGGTCTGGCCTAGGTTGTAGGACATAACCTTAGACTAAATATGATTCTGTTCCTTCCTAACAACTCTTAGAAGAAACACCAGAATGACTGAAACCATTTCCCAAGTAATATCACTGCATCCTCAAACAAAGCTCAAGAATATTTGAAATCTGAAACAAATAGAAAACAAATGGTAAGATGATAGATGTAAACCCAACAATATCAACAATCACCAGTTTTTTTAAAAAAAGCTATGTGGTTATATTGAAATCAGGCAAAGTGGATTTCAGAAAACAAAATACTACCAGGGCTAAAAAAAAAAATCATTTCATAATGATAAAGGGGACAATTTATCAAGAGGACATAATAGCTCTCAATCTCTAGGCAAAAAATAACAGAGCTAAAAATATATGAAGCACAATAATTAAGAGAATAAGTAGATAGAAAAGTGAGTAAGGGTACACTGGACTTTTACCCTACTATCAACTAACTTGACCTAATTGACATTTATAGAACCTTCCACGGAACAATAATGGAACACACATATATTTTTTTTCTGAAAGGGCACTTGGAACATTTACAAAGATAGGGCATGCTCTGGACCATAAAATAAGCCTCAATAAACTTTAAAAGATGCAAGTTCAGCAAATTAGAAATCAATAACAGAAAGATCTCTTGAAATATCCCAAATACTTGTAAACTGAATAATGTACTGCAAAATAACCCAGGAATCAAAGAAGAAATCACAAGGGAAATTAAAACTGTTTTAAACTAAATGTTAACGAAAACACAACACATCAGTATTTGTAGAATACCACTAAAGCAGTACTTAAGGGGAAATTTATAGCATTAAATGCCTATATTAGAAAAAGAAGAAAGACCTCAAATCGATGACCCCAGATTTCACACTGAAAGACCAGAATAAAAAGAGAAAACTATACCCAAAGTAAGCTGAAGAAAAATATAATAAAAATCAGCCTGAAATGATAGTATAAAATTTTAAAAAGAAGAAAATAATTCAGGCACAAAGCTGTTTTTTCGAAAAATTAGTAACATTCATAAACTTCTAGTCAGACTGATCAAGAAAAACAAGAAAGAGAAAGACACAAATTACCAATATCAGAAATGAAAGAAGCAACATAACTACAGATTCTGCAGACATTAAAAGGATGATAAGACACTTATGAACACTTTGTGCCAACAAATTGATATTTTAGATCAAAGACATGTTAAAAGGGCTCACTTAATAAATAGAGAATCTGAGTAGGCTGAAATTGAATTTGTGATGCAAAACCTTCTCACAATAAAAACTCCAGGTCCAGATATATTTACTAGCAAATTCTATCAAATGTTAAGACAGAAATAATACCAATTCAACAAAAAGTTCAAAAACTTGAGGAGGGGCAAATGCTTCCCAGCTCATTCAATGAGGCTAAATTTACCCAGATACCAAAATTAGGGGGGGAAAGACATTATAAGAAAAGAAAAGAACAGAACAATACCTCTCAGGAATATATATGCAAAAACTCAACAAAATTTAAGGAAACCAAATCCAGCAACATATAAAAATGATCATTTGTCATGACCAAGTAGGTTCACCCTAAGAATGTAAGGCTGGCTTAGCATTTGAAAAGCAATCAAGATAATTGAACATATTGACAAACTTTAAAAAGGAAAGCCATATAAGTCATCTCTGTAGATGCAGAAAATCAGTTAAAACCAACATCCCTTTCTGATAAAAATTACTAGAAAACCAGAAGAAAAAGGGAACTTACTCAACCTCATAAAGGGTATCTATGAAAAATCTATGGTTAACAGCATACTTAGTAATGAAAGATTGGAAGTTTTTTCTCTAAGACCAGGAACAATACAAGAATATCTTTTCTTGCCACTTCTATTCAATCTTGTACTAGAGATTCTAGCCCATGCAATGCAGCTAAAAGAAGAAAGAAAAGCATGCAAATGAAAAACAGACATTAATTTGTCTTTATTTGAAGATGGTATGGTCACATATATGGAAAATTAGATGGAATTCACAAACAAAAATTATAAAACTAAAAAATGAGGTTATGAGAACTGCGAAAGGTCAATATACAAAATCAAATGTACAATATTTCTATATGCTAGAAATAAAGAATTGAAATAATTTTTCAAAAATACCATTTCCTATAGCATCAGAAATTTAAAATATTTAGATATAAAAAGCAACAAAAGATGTACAACACCTGTACTTAATGAACAAATATTGCTGAGGAAATTAAAAACGACCTAAATAAATAGAGTTATCTTTTTCATTAATCAGTAAGCTCAGAATTGTTTAAAAGACAATTTTGGTCAAATTGATCAATACATTCAATGAAACCCCAAACATAACCCAGCAGTTATTTTGTTAAAATTGATAAGCTGCGTCTAAAATGAATGTGGACATGCAAAGTATTTAAACTAGGCAACATAACCTTAACCAACAAAGCTAAATGATTCATATTACTCAACTTCAATATGTGTTAGAAGGCTACACTAATTGCAAAGTAGGATATCAGCATAAAGGTAAATGTACAAATGAAGCAGAATAGAATCTATAAATTGACCTATACATACAATGGTAACAGATTTTATTTTTTTGGCAGAAGATTTTTAACAAAGGCAATTCAATGGAGATGTTGGTGCTGAAATAATTGGATTTTCATATGCAAATAATCAACTTTAATTCATAACACACTCTGTATACAAAAATTAATCAAAAACAGAATATAGACCTAACTGCAAATTGTATAAAACTATAAAACATCTAAATCAAAACATAGAAGAAAATATTGGGCAAAGAATTTTTAGACACCACACAAAAATATTTTCTTTTATGGTCCATAAAGGAAAAAATATATATAAATTGGACTTTATCAAAATTAAAACCTTCAGTTTTTTGAAAGACTCTGGTAAGAAAACAAAAAGATATGCTGTCATCTGAAAAACAACTTCAATGTATGTGTCTGATAAAGAGCTTGTCTCTAAAATATATGAAGTATTTTAAAAACTTGACAATAAGGAACCAACTTACCGAAAAGTGGACAAAGATTTGAACAGACACTTTATCAACAAAAGCATAAAGATGGCAAAATAATCTAATGATATAATAAAAATCATTCATCACCAGAAAATTCAAATCAAAATCACAATGAGATATCACTCCATGCATATTCAAATGGCTAAACTTTAAACAGATTGCCTATACAGTTGGTTGGAGATAAAGAATAACTGGAAATCTCATACAATGCTGATGAAAATGTAGACTGGTACAACCGCTTTGGAAAACAGTTTGGCAATTTCTTAAAAAATTAAGCATATCCTTACCATATGATCCATCCAGGTATTTACTGAAGAGAAATAAAAGCAGGTACCCACACAAAAGCTTGTACACAAATATTCATAGTATCTTTAATTTTTTAATAGCTAAAGTAACTGGCAATAACCTAAATTCCCATCAACAAGTATATGGAACAAACTGTGGTATGAACTATACAATGGAATAGGATTTAGCAGTTAAAAGGAATACACTATTAATATAGTCAATAACATGGATAAATCTCAAAATTATTATGCTGAGTAATGGAAGCCAATAGTAACTATATGAGCTCTTTTCAATAACATTTTAGAGAATGTAAACAAATGTGATGGAAGCTTAATTAACCAAAAGAAGTCACAGGAGGAAGTTTTTGTGTACATCAGATATTGTGGTGATGGGTTTTACAGATTTACACGTAAGTCAAAACTTATATTTTGCATTTTAATTACATGCAGCTTATTTCATGTCAATTATACCTCAAAAAGCTGTTAAAAATAAGGCTTTTAGATATATATTTTAATCCTCACAATCTTACTGGTAGTAATTATAGTAGTATTGCCACTTTACAAAAACAAAATGCATACTTACAGGGAAGGGGAAGGTAGGGAGGGATAATAAAAAAAATAGCTGAAAATACATTCAGTAAGGTATAGTGACTTGTATCCAAAGCATTTGATAATACAACATGCTTAAAATAAGAGTGATTAACACTTGGATTTACCCCTCAATATTACAAACTTTATTGGAAAGTTTTTAACGTTGAGCAAGTAAATAGTCAAATATATAACAAGTCTGAATGAAATTGTTGTTGCTGATATTCTATTCTGTTCATACGACTAAAATGGAACTTGTCAAATTTTACAATAGTTATGTGTTAACCTACAGGATTCCGCACAAGACTGACAGGGCCTCCAAAGTAAAGATAATGACTTATTCACCTATCTAGCCCAGCACCTAGATCAATACCAGGTATAGAGTCCACATCAACAAATGCTTCATGAATATATGAATTAATACTTAAATGAATGAATATATGAATGCAAGTACAAATGAATTAATAAATGAAGACTGAAAAATACAAAGAATAAAACCATTATTTCTACATCAAGACCACTCAAAATAAAATAATTTCCATTTGACTTTAGAATGCCTTTTTGATCTGTATTTAAATGTGGTTGTGTCTAAATCAGTTGAAAATCATTCAAATAGCAGAATTAAGTCACAAGATTAGAAGTTAGATCTAGCAGATAAAGCTCATCTCTTTTGTTCTTCATCCTCAATTTCTCTTCATAAACCTTTCGGACTAAGGCAAAGCACCAACCTAACTTGACCTGTTCATCCAAAATTTGTTACCTTCCTGCTGATTGTTTTGAATAAAAGACAAGTAATAAATATCTATTCAATATAAAAAAGTCAATGTTTTCAGCTCCCAATAAAGAAAGGATTAAAAACAGAAGTTCGCCATTTCGTATTACTTTAAAAATTCTTCAAGACCGTTCTAAGTCATATATCCAGAGCAGAGGGTTCCAGCCAGTCTGCTGAGGTACACAGTTTGGAAACTAATGTGTGTAAGTGGTACATAAGATAATGACTCCCTTAGCCTCTGGGGCTCTCAGGCAGGGAGGCTAGTTTACCTGGAATCCTGGCACAATTAACATCCAGCCATGAGTAGCAACTCCAGAGTCTTCTGGGAAGGTGACTCAAGAGAGGTAGGGACTGATGGAGGCTTAAGTGGCCACAGATGGCAAACACAATGAGCAACATCTACACCCATGGGTTTACCCACGGGTAAATCACCATGGGTAATTTGCTCAACATTCAACCATGTGGACATCAATTTCTGCAGCAACCAGCTACAGTGTGTGCCAATGCTCACTGTGAAGAAGTGACTGCAGGAATTTCTAGGAAAACTCATATTGTAGGTAGAGTAGGTGAGGGAGAACTTAGGTGGTTATTCCATAATTCTATCTTCACATGAAGATGATATGACTGTTAAATAGATGTCTAAGCTACATAGAAAATAGGGGTTCAAACATAGCCTTGTTCCTTCTACAAAATAGAGCACCATCATTATTGTGACATAATTGTAAAAACAAACTTAGATTGGATTTAATTTCATACACATTATCAGAAGATATTTCAATTGTCTATGTGTGTGAAAGAAAGAAGAAACTGTAGGTTCTTTTGAAAAAATGAACTCATAAATTTCTCAATGGTTGTAAAAATGATAAAAAATTTCTTATTGAATATGACTATCAAAAATTGGAAAATAGCACTATTGAAGCATATTGACCAGAATTATATATGAGAGTTAAAGCATAAGATCTGATAGAAAAATATGTTTGTTGAGTAAGAATAAATTTCTCACTTAAAAAATTAAAAACGGGCCAGGCGTGGTGGCTCACTCCTGTAATCCCAGCACTTTGGGATCTGCCAGATGGGCAGATCATGAGGTCAAGAGATCGAGACCATCCTGGCCAACATGGTGAAACCCCATCTCTACTAAAAATATAAAAATTAGTTGCGGCTGGGCTCGGTGGCTCAAGCCTGTAATCCCAGCACTTTGGGAGGCCGAGACGGGCGGATCACGAGGTCAGGAGATCGAGACCATCCTGGCTAACATGGTGAAACCCCGTCTCTACTAACAATACAAAAAACTAGCCAGGCGAGGTGGCGGGCGCCTGTAGTCCCAGCTACTCGGGAGGCTGAGGCAAGAGAATGGCGGGAACCCGGGAGGCGGAGCTTGCAGCAGTGAGCTGAGATCCGGCCACTGCACTCCAGCCTGGGCGACAGAGCGAGACTCCGTCTCAAAAAAAAAAAAAAAAAATTAGTTGGGCATGGTGGTGGGCATCTGTAGTCTCAGCTACTTGGGAGGCTGAGGCAGGAGTATTGTTTGAACCCAGGAGGCAGAGTCTGCAGTGAGCCAAGATTGCATCACTGCACTTCAGCCTGGTGACAGAGGGAGACTCCATCTCAATAAATAAATAAATAAATAAATAAATAAAATTTAAAACATATTTCAAAAGTTCTACGTAAATTAAATATTTAATATATTTCCAAATACTCTAATTGTATTCTTATTATAGTTGTTTAATTTTAAAAGGTATAATAAGATTTTCACCAAGCTTCATTTAAATCCCCTCTGGTTTACCCCAGTGTGGCATATAAATATTATCATTTTCTATGCCACAAAATGAAAACAGTAAGCAGAAGTAGCCTAGAATATGAGTAATGTGTTAACACTCACGGCCAGAAACTTTGCTCTAGATTTGAAGGGTATAGAAACCAGAAAACATTCTTAGCCTGCTGATTACGTAAATATTCAATTTAAGATTGTGTCTTCCCTAGACCACACAAACAAAAAATAAATACCAGGATAATGATGGGATTTGAGGTCTGTAATTTCATCTGGCAATGGAGACTTTAGGGCAGCAATCCCTGGTGTTTTATGCATTAATTGCCTACTGTCAAGCTTTTTGCCACGGAGTTGAAATTAGTTTCATACATCTCACTATCTAAAACTTACGTTTTTCATGACACATACAGAATCTAAAGATTTATAAATGTGAAATACATATGCTTTCTATTTAAATGTGGCATTTAACTATTCCTCTGTGCCCAAAATAACAACGTGAATAACTGTTTTATTTTTTAATCCAGATTTATTTAAAATCTTTGATTGTCTTTTCCCTCACCCACATGTTTGGGGGTGGTAGGAGGTGTTATCCTATGAAGTCAAGACAAAGTATTCTGTATTTGAAGAATCGGATTTATTGATTGATAATGCGGTGAATCACTATCACATAACTCGCAAAATTGGGAGGGAGTACAACTGGATATTTCTTATTACAACTAAAGCCTAAAGCCTTAACAGATTCTTTTTTTGGTTGTGTATGTATAGATCAAGCAACTTTTCTTAACTGAGCTGGAGTTTTCTCATATCTAAAAAAAGATTGCATTAAATATTTATTGAGTTCTGTTGAACATCTTGTGATTTTGTTATCCTGTATAACTTGTGCAGAAAAAACAAAATGAAATATATAAAACTCTAGCAGTAGGTATTCTGCTTATACATTTAAGCAAGAGATCAAGAGGGGTTAGTTTATGCACTGAATTAATTTGATTTTATGCCACAATGTCTACTAATAAATAAACAGCAAGTGCCTTAACAGGAAGGAATATCAATAGATTTCCCAAGTTTGGGGGTTCAGATGTGAGACTGACCTTCCCTTGCTGATGAGATACAACTTCATGATTTTCCACCTGTCTACCTCCATTACATCCAGTCTCCTTCATTTTTTTGTCAGACTTTTTAAGCTCTGAACAAAACCTTCATGGTCCAGAATTTCCCAGAAGTGGCTCACCTTTTAAGAGCAAAATTCCAATTAAGAAATGTGAATATGGGCCCTGCTAACACGTCCCTCTCCTTGCTCCCCTCCTTTCTTCACTGCCTTAAGATTGAAGTGATTTTGTCAATGGTGTCAATGCCTGTCTCTCTTAGGCTGTCTTATTATTTTTAAACCCCCTCTACGCTTACCGCAGTGATCCAGCCTTTTGCACGTTAATGGTGCTCAAGATACATTAGTCAAGCCAGCACATCTTTCTCAATTTTACCAGACTGTAGCTCCTCAACTGAAGACTCTAGGATCAGTGAGAGACAGAGGAGTGGAGTTACAGTTGGCCTGTAAAACACTATGCAAAAACTACAGACTGACTTTGTGTGATACTTCTGGAAAAGCACATGGTAGAATATGATAAAAGTGAATTTTATTTGTCAAATGTGTTTATGATGGGAAAGAAGTTGATAATAACAATGTTAGACCATATAGCACTATAATACATCTGAGAAATCCAAGCAATTTCCATTCAAAATGGTGAATTAAGGTGAACAATCTAATCATTTGACTTGATAATAATCCATAATACATTGTTTCTTAGAGACTCTATTGGAACAAAGGCCTAAAGGAGTTGAATGCAGATGCTCAGGCTGCTGTCACTGGAGTCAGACTAACGTCACTGGAGTCAGACAACCTAACTTGTTCACTGGCTGAACAGATGGGTAATTGTGTCATCACAGCCAAATTCTTAACTTTTCCCCTCTCAGCATCTTTATCTGTAAAATGGGAATGTCAAGAAAACAACAACTGGGCCAGTGGATTAGACCTTCCAGATGAAGCTATGGGGATCTTTTCTGTAAGCACAGGAAATCAGCCAAACTCAATTTGTTTAAGATGTTGAGGCAAACAATTTGTTTTCTTTCTCAAAGCACTTGCTTCTAAGAATAACCAAGATACGCTAAATCATTTAATCCTTTCCCATTTTCCATTCTTCTGATGAGGTGGATTTCCCAATTGTAAAACACAAGGAAAACATTTAATCAAAGAAGCAGCAAGAAGTGATTTATGATAATTGATATTTAATGGCTCAATCTCAAATTTTGTTTCAGTTCTTGTGTTACAGGAGAGATTTTTCTAATTCCTGCTATGAAAGTTTGGCAGGAGAGAATAAATACCATGACTTACTTTCTTCTTATACTTCTATCTGATGTTACATTATACCACTAAATAATATGTTCAAAATTCCCCTGGAATTACATAAAGCACTTTACATAGTGTGTTCATCATTTGCCATTGACTAAAATGTCCAAATGACTAAGAGTTAATTGCAAGGAAATCATTACGGATGTCAACAAAGATTTTGGTTCAAGGGTATACACCCGAGCATTGTTCACAATTTGAAAACAGTATATATATATATATATATATATATATATATATAAAATAAAAATAACACATTTTATATGTGTAATAATAAGGGATGGAACAAATGATGAAGTATCTACTACTGTCATGGATTACTATGCTGTCATTAAAATAATAATGTAGAAACTCACAGAATGTCATGGAAAGTGGGCTTGTGATTCTTTTAAACATTAAAATAACACACACAAAGATTAGAAGACTAATCAATTATCATTCTGGGTCCAATCAGGAGAGAAAAACCACATAATAACTCCAGCATAAAAATTTAATAAAAAAGAATTCTTACGTACAGCCAAGAATTAGAGTAATGAGAGAATGAATGATGAGTAAAGAGAACTCAAAAAAGTAGAGGAGTAGCAGATATGAGGAATAACAAGTTCCCCTCAGGCTAAGAAGAAATCCAGACCTGGTTGGAGAGAGCATGACTGTGGCTCCTTGGATAACACAGAAGTTCCTGTGGTGCCACACCAGTAAAACTGGGATCCAGAAATAGGCTCTTCGGAACTTATTGGAAAACCACCCTCTAGGCTTCCAGGAAAAGCTATTTATGGGGAGGTGTCTTACCAAAGACACTCTGTTACAGAACCTCTTGATGGGAACTGTGAGAGAAGCTGCTAGCTGCCCTGTACTGCTGAAGCCAGCGATGAGAGTTGTGTGCACTGCAAGAGTAGAACACTGAGGGAGAGACCTCAGAGTTGGGACAGCTGGGTGCTGGAGGAACCTTGAATGCTGGAGAAATTGCACATGTTGCAGAGCTGGGTGCTGGGAAAGTGACCGGGCTTTATGAGCTGGACACTGGAGAGGCCTCCGGGAGACTTCCAATCAAGCACATTAGAAACAGAAAGCAAAGGCTGGGTGTGGTGGCTCATACCTGTAATTCCAGCAATCAGGGAGTCCAAGGTGGGTGGATCACCTGAGGTCAGGAGTTCGAGACCAGCCTGGTCAACATGGCTGGCCAACATGGTGAAACCCCGTCTCTACTAAAAATACAAAAGTTAGTTGGGCATGGTGGCACACTCCTGTAATCCAAGCTACTTGGGAGGCTGAGGCAGGAGAATCACTTGAATCCAGGAGGTGGAGGTTGCAGTGAGCCAAGATCACACCATTGCACTCCAGCCTGGGTGACAAAGCAAGACTCTGTCATAATAATAATAATAATAATAATGAGAGACAGAAATCAAAGCCTTTCCTTCTGCAATGTCTCTCCAGTGCCATCTGTTGGTAAACCATAATATTATGTCGGCTGGCAAAGGAAACACTGTAAAAGGCTCAGATCTGTTTTCACAGAGCAGGTAAAAAGGGTGAATTTAGAGCTTAAAGGGCAATAAACAAGAAACTGTCACAAAGAATATATATTAAAATGCTATCAATGTTCTCAGGGTGGGAGATTTCAGGTTAATTTTACATTATTTGAGGTTAATTTTACAATATTACGTTGTATTTCTACAATGTAAATGTTAAAAAATAGATTTTCTTTGTAAAGAAAAAAATAACCTAGCAGCTTTATAATAAACTTAATTTTCATTCAGTGAATTTTATTTTACATTTAATTAGTCATAAAGTAAACATAAGTACAATGTGGATACTACACATTTAAGGCATAATCAATAAGTCTGACTCATTTTGTGGAATCAAGTAGAAGGAATCATTTAATTGTCCCTAACAATTTCTCTTTCATCCTACTACATAAAACTCTCCCTCTAACTAAAGGCATAATATGAATCATGTCTAGTTCTCCAAATCAACTGTGTTTTAATGTTTGTTCTAGGGTTGGTGCTGGGGGCAAGGGATGCAAGATGAAATAAGTTTTAGTAATGATCGGTGAACCAAAAGGGAACAAACTAAATGTTACTGAGTTTCTCAGAACTTCTAAAATGCTGGTGTTCACTGAGAACCTTGAAGAGGGATGATTAACCCATTATTGTTTTTGCAACATAATTCTGTTTGGGGGAAGACTGTCATCTTCCAATATTATTTTATTTTCTCAGGGCACAATGTAAACATCATGTGAGGCAAAAATCTAGGAGTCCTTCTCAAAATTCCCCTACCAATCCAAACTTCATCTAGTTCTATTGATATTTCCATCCTAAATATGTTTCTGAACTGAAAAGTATCTCACTTTGCCCTGCCACCATCCTCATTTAAAGTAGATCATGTCTCACCTGCACTACGACTACCTAGTGTTCTCCACCTCTACTCTTCTCTCCTCTATATCTGTTCTCCACTACTATGGTCTGTCAAATCTCTTCCAAAAATATATGCAGTTATACTCTCCTATAGAGACATACAAATATTCATGTACACTCATTCTAATGTCTTCATGGTAACTTTGAGCACCAAAATCTTTAAGATAAACTTACTTCGACTCGTAATGATATATTCTCTAGTGGGTTTTGTTTTCCAATATTGTTCTTTCCTAATGTTATGAAGAGATGGGGCGGGGTGGGGGGCAGTTTTCATGGTACCTTACTATTGTATCTGTGCCCAGGACAGCCCTGGTACAGAAATGATTAAAAAAAAATTGTGAAATGATGAGTGAAGAAAATAGAAAATACCACTCTGTATCTCCCAGTAAACAGATTTTCTTATGGTTCATCCATTCATTCAAGAGCTATTTACAGTGTACCTAAATACCACGCTAGAATTTTCAAGGCCTTCAATCTCTAGTGAATGAATGAATAATAGATTATAATTAGGCTAGACATACTCAGTGGTCAATTCTGCCCTGGTTTTCTTGAATGGACCCACAGTATATACTGGTAGATATGAAGAATGATCTTCCCCATACTCACGAGTGAGTTTGCCAGTTACACATCAGAACTGGCTTAGCTCGGAAAGCTCCTTCCTTTCCTTTACTTAGCCCAACCTTGTCCTTATTTAACTTTCCACCCTGATCCTGGTGGTTCCTTCTCTAGAGAATCACTTAGTTGAACAAAAGTTTGTAAGTCAATAATTCCTATCATTTGTACAGCTAACTAAAAACAAAGAAAGTTACTATTCTGGTTTATTCTTTTCTGAATAGAAGGATCAAGCCCTGATTACCATTCCAGCACAGTTTTGTACCTAACTCAGAATAGCTGGCAATGTTTTTTGGTTTTTTTTCATTTTTTTCATTTTATTTTCTTGCTAGATTTGGTAAAATGTGGCCTGATTACAAAACAAGTATTAGGCACACAATTGATCTTTATTCTTTCAAGAAGAGGACTTAAAACTTCTGGTTTGATCTTGCAAGTCATGGCTTGCAGTTACCCTTGCTTCTATTTTAGTTTTATCTTAAACAAGTTGCAAGATGCATTTTATATCAATGTTTGCCTGTATTTCAAATAAAATAGGGGTTGACTTTGCATAAATTTTTCCACTTTAAAATTCACTAGATGGCTTTCATCTTAAAGTAAGTAGCATCTATTGGATTTAAATACTGTTTCTGCTTCTATGTATACATGATGTGTAGGTTTATACAGAACTACAATCAATTTAGAGTCCAATTAAGCCTGGATATGATCTTGTTTTACCAACCTAACAAGGAAACTCTCCTTTCAACATGATTGAGTCAAGGAGAATGAACATGTTTTGGGGAAATGATAGGAGCCCACACAAAGCACTACATCTCTCTCAAGTGATATAATATAATTGTAAAAGCTTTTGGCTTATAATAGCTATTGTCTTTCAGCCTTCCTTCCTGCATTTTATTAAACTCCACCTGATTTTAAATGTGATTTAAGGAAATCTTTTGCTTTATTCTTTCTTCATTCATCCCTTCCTCTCTTTCTTTCTAACTTATAAAAACATTAAAGGCTAGGCATGGTGGCTCACGCCTGTAATCCCTGCACTTTGGGAGGTCAAGGCAGGTGGATTACCTGAGGCCAGGAGTGTGAGACCAGCCTGGCCAACATAGTGAAACTCCATCTCTATTAAAAATACAAAAATTAGCTGGGCGTGGTGGTAGGCACCTATGATCCCAGCTACTCAGGAAGCTGAGGCAAGAGAATCAAATGAACCCAGGAGCCGAGATCGCGCCACTGCACTCCAGCCTGGGTGACAGGGCGAGACTCCATCTCGAAAAATAAAAAAAATAAATAAATAAATAAATAAATAAACAAATAAATAAATAAATAAGTAAGTAAACCAAAAAATTCCAGCCAATTTCTAAAAAACTTCAACTGGAAAGTTATATGTGACCTCTTGCTATGATGAATATAATATCTAATAATTTATCATTGAAGCTGTAAGAACGTTAGTGGCATACATAAAACCACCTTTTATTTTAAATATCCCTTGCTAGACTAGTAATGATGTGTCCTTTATTATCTCCAAATTATGTTTTTAAATCTAAAAGACAAGTCCAATTTTATTTATCTAAATTATTTCACTATAACTACAGGTCCCCAAACTGTAAGAGATGCTTGGGCCATTTTTTGCTTAAAATTTCAGCAGACTCATGCTCACCTAACCACCACAGACCTTTGCAAATGGACAAAAAGTTTCCATCTGGGCTACTCGATCAGAACAAATGGGGATATATCAAGTACAAAGCAGGATAAAGGGTTTAGACTAAGAATATACTTAAAGAAAAAGCCTAATTGTGGGCCCTTGGTAGGAAAAGTCTCCATTATATTTCTTTTAAAATGCATTTGGGATGATACTATAGGTACATGTTAAAATATCTAGTCATTCGATTCATAAATAAAACTTCAATGCTAGAACATAACATTCAAATAGAGAGCAGTTGTTGCAGTGTTTAACTTTTCTTACATAGAAATTTTATTGAGGTTTATTTCTAATTCTTATTCTTCAAAACCCAACCCTATCATTACATCTGTGATACTACCTTTACACCTGTCACCCTACACATGCAGCAATATTCCCTTATGCCTGGATTGCTTTTGTCTCATTGCATCATAATAATTTACTTAATCAACTTTCTTCTTCACTAGAATATGAGATCTATGAAGTCAAGAACCTTATTTTATTAAGTTAGAGTCCCCAAACTTGAGTGCATTCATTTTTTCCAGTGTTTCAAATGCCTGCTCCCTTCCAGGCATCTGTGCTGAGTATGAGGGAACAGTGAAAAAGAGAGATACAGTTCTTGAGCTCACTGAGTTTAGCGTTTGGTGCAGGGGATAATAAATACACAAATAAACATATCAAGGAATAATTAAAAATGTACATAATTTCTATGGCACCAAAGAGGGGAGTACTACAACATACAACAACCTGGTGTCGTTTCTTAGAGTAAATAGGGTAGACCCTTCTTGCAGGAGGCACTTTGGAGCAAGGGATCCTCAGCAAAGCATCCAGGCTAAGGGAACAGAATGCATGAAGTTTCTGAGTCAGGAGGATGGGCAGAATTAATGGGAAGTTGAAAGAACAAATGAATAGTTTGGAAATGGACTGTACAGCAACATAATGGAAGGTGGGAGCATGATCCCAGTCTCCAAGGGCGCTAAGAGCAAGGATGAGAAGCCTGATAGTGGCCATCCTTTCAGTCCTCTATGTCACTCTTCCTATTTCTATTATTTTCTCTGTCACCCAGGGCAGACATTGCTAATAAGTCATGGCATTCTCCACTGTGGCTAGACGAAGCCTTGACATCTTCTGAACTCTTCTCTTATGAGTGTTTTTGGGCAGCCACCACTAATCATTCAAAAAGGCCCCTCAAGATGATATTGTCTTGCACTTCCTGACTTAAGTGGTTCATATTTTTAACTAATGAATGAAAGATTGATATCTGTTTGACAAGACAAGGGCTAGTGAAATTTCAGCTAATATAAAGTGAACAATATAAATGGATACGAAGCCTGGCTCCGTTTAGGTGCTGGAATTGATAGAAACAATTATGAGTGTGGAGGTAATGATGGTGGAAAAGCATGGGGCATCCCAGCAACTGGTGGCAGTTCACATTTGAGGCTACTCCTGAAGGTGAGAAAAATTACCAGGTGGGAAGTGTTGAGTGTCCTTTAATGAAGTCATAGTTTTTACATGGGCCAGTAGCTAGTATATTATCAAAAATATAGGAAAAGAAGCATTCCTATACTCAAGAAAATGAGACTACTTGCAAGTGCCTATTGCTGTTGGAAATTGGCATCTTGATCTAACCCAAGTACACTTAGAAATGATCAACCTATCAGTTTAGCTGACTATACTCCTTGATCTCTGAACTGAGAATAGAACTCCAGCAAGCCAGAGTAAGTCTGTCAAAAAAGTTTGTTTTTTTCCCCACTTGCATTGGGTAAACCATATATTTAGGTATAAAATGAGTGCCTTTATAATTTAGTAAGAGCTAAATTCAGAGGCACTCTAATACATTACTAAGATTAAAAAACCAAACACTAATACTGAAAAATTATAAAGGCTTAATTCTTATAATTAATTGGAAATGTGTTGCCTATACTACATATTGAGAACCTATTTGGATATAATTAGATGCATTAAAATTTGATGTGTTATAATCACAGGATATAGACACGCAATCATGTGACCTCTTGCCTACTCTATGTTATTCCGGTAAGTTTTATTAAATATTGTTTCACTTTAGGATGGTCTATGTTAGATATAATATTTTTCCAGAATTATAGAAATAGCTAGCACTTTTACTGTCTTTTCAATATCAGTGCTATGCTTGGCTTTTTACATATATTATCTCTAATACTATATTAACCCAGCAAGGACTGACCCTATTTCCACCTATAGACAATGCAACTGCAGTTCAGAGAATTTAAAGAGCTTGTTCAATTTACTTAACTAAGTCAAAAGTAGGGTTGAGATTGCCACACAGTCTATCTCACTCCAGAGCATGTATCATTTTCACTTCCCTTTGCCTGAACCTTAGCTTTCTTTCATCCCACAGCCACATATGGGTTGGGGAAAATCAGATGATTACTCCAGATACCACATTTGTGGGGCCTGCCTTGCAAAAATTTGTATGAAGTATTGATCTCTGGGAAAGAGAAGCGTTGTTCCCATCTGATGTGGAAAAGATCCATGGCAGGGTATGTACTCTCCATCAGCTCCTAAACATTCTGACAGCACCTGGACAGTGTGTGCCGTCAGCATCGTTCACCTTCCTTACACACCTTCAGGCCACCTTGGATTGTAATCAATTTTTAATGTTCTGATAGAAGCTCATTTTAACATGTCTGTCATTGTAAACAGGGCTGGGTGTATGGCCCATTTTTTCTATTATATCTACCTTATTGACAGTCAAAGACTGCATCAATACCTGTCCCCTAGTTTTATCTTACAATTGTAGACAATATGCACTGGTAATCCCAAGCATGAGCAGATAGTCATAATTCTATTCTCTTTTCCCTGGGAAAAAATAAAAAATAAAGTAAAAAGACAGCACACCTATTGTATGATATACAGCAGGCAGTCTGCTACTATATCGTCTTAATGAACAAGGTACCACCTTATAACTATTCAATTTTAGCTCCCATACCTTTCACTCGTTTCTGGATTCTCAGTTCATTTTGGGCATCTCAGTGCTGTCTCCAGTAGATATTCCAAAGCAAGTCCTGAGATGAGCAGCTGCTAAGAAGGTAGAGGCAGTCGGGAAGCCATGGAGGTCTAAACAGAATAGTCATGGGGACAAGGAGCAGAGGTGGATGCTCTGTGTGTTATTAAAAATGAATATGTGCCCTCTTGCCAGCTAGAGACACCATCTTTATAAAACTGAAATACTCCTTCCTCACACCTCCCTCAACTACTCAGGATGCTTTGACTGTGATTTTTTACTGACAACTCGGCATGTGTTTTAATGCCAATATCACACTGAATGGAACAGATTGAAAGTCTTACAGATATTACTGTCCTTTTCCAATTATTTATCAGCTTTCCAAGCAAGTCGTGGGTGGAATATTCAGCTCTCTCATTTGCTTGCAGAAGCTAAGTGGTGCAAGATATTAACTAAGCACTGACCCAAGGCATCTAATCAAAACTGCAGAGAGAAAAATCACTTTAAAACACTATGACTGGCATTTGATGTACCAGTGCAAATATGGGAGAACCTAATCATTGTGAATGACAAACAAGTGTTCACAAACCCACTACTTATTAGCACAGCATGCTCAATTTAAAAGAACATTTTCTAACAGTAAATATAGCAGAAGGCTACAATTACAACCTTTCAATGATTGCAATCCATGGAAAAGCCATTTAGTGATAAATTGGAGGGAGGGCAAGAGAAGATTATCACCTGCTTAAGTAAGTTTCCATTGATTCTATCAAGTTGTTTGCCTGGCAAAATCTGGGCTATAATGAAAAAGTTGAGAAAAACTCATTTTCCCCCATCTAAATATTATTAATTACAAATATTTATTTTAAAAGGTATATGGCACTTTGTTAGAAAAAACATCTGCTTGGCAACTATTAATTATACTTAATAATAAATAATATGTATCATTTGCATAATGATTTTCACATTTAAATCCTTTCACAGATATTGCTTCCTCATATGCCATGATGCATATATCGAATATCAATGCAAATTCACTATGTGAGTAACATTGCCATCTTCCTACAGGACCAGTGCCAAATAGTAAGCTTTCATGGGAAAACTGTGGGACTTAATCATATCTATACGTTAACAAATCATTACAACTGCATTTTTTAGTACCTGGGAGAGAGAGTGGTATTGAGCAACTATCTTCGGGGGAATTCCAAGGGACATTTTGGGAAAATGCCCAGTTAATGCAAACCATACAAAGTGCTTGGAAGAGGCAACAGGATCAATGAGGGATGTGTTGAAATACCTACCTCAGCAGTGTAGACAAAAAAGGAGCAAAACAGATAAAAGGAATATAACTGAAATAATTTCAAATGTGAAGGTCTAGATTTAGATTTTTGAAAAATTGCCTGTGTGGACTTGTGACCTAGTGTTTACATATTTAGAAATGTGTTCTAAGTGTGAAACTAGAAGAAGTAACAGAAATCCATGTACGACAGCACTAAGTGGAGCATTGTTTGTGAAAGGAAAAACTTGGAAACAACTTCAGTGCCCAATAATAGGAGATTATTTAAAGAAATGATCCCATATTTTGGAATATTCAGCAACTTACAAATTATCTAAATGAAGAACACTAGATCACATGGGAAACAGCCATGTTATGATGTTAACTGAAAATGTAATATAGATAAAAATGACATAAACAGCATATCTTAACATTATTAAATTGTGTATAAAATGAGTACATTTACATATGCATATGAACATAAATACATGTAGTAGTGGAAAAATAGAAATGATGATATTTATTCTCTCTAAAGTATATTTTTCTCTAAATTTTTCTGTATTTAATAATTTTCCTAATTTAACTACTAGATTTCTTTCTTTCTCTTTTTGTCTTTCTCTCTTTCCTTCCTTCTTTTCTCTTTCTTTCTTTCCCTTCCCTTCCCTTCCCTTCCCTCCTTCTTTCCTTCCTTCCTTCTCTTTCTTTCTCTTTCTTTCTTCTTTCTTTTTGACAAGAGTCTAGCTCTGTCACCCAGGCTGGAGTACAGTGGCATGATCTCGGCTCACTGTAACCTCTGCCTCCTGAGTTTAAGCACTTCTCCTGCCTCAGTCTCCGGAATAGCTGGGATTACAAGCATGCCCAATCACACCTAGCTAATTTTTGAGTTTTCAGTAAAGACAAGGTTTCACCATGTTGGCCAAGGTGGTCTCAAACTCCTGGCCTCAAGTGATCCGTCTACCTCAGCCTCCCAAAGTGCTGGGATGACAGGAATGAGCCACCATGCCCAGCTTCATTTTTCTGACAATTCTGTTTACTTATTTTATTGTACATATTTAAATTGTATAACATGAAGTTTGAGCAATTCTATGTTTGACCTATGTCTACATATACAGTGGGCAAAGTTTGCTTAACACAGTGCAAGTGAAAGATGCAGCAGGCTGCTTTTGTGGGCCTGACTGTGATAAAGAGAATAAAAGTAGTTCTAAAAATCTACTTTGGCTCAATGATTTCACATCCGGTTTAGAATTTCATTATAAGAAATTATCAGGTATCTCGGTGAATATGTTGTACAAACATGTTTGCTGCAACTCTGTTTACAAAAGGAAAAACTATGGAACCAACATTAATGCCTGTCAAAAGGAGATTTATGAAATGAATCCTGGTTTATCCCTTGCATATAGTTCTACAGTTATTGAAGTGGTGATGTTCAGGGGACACTACTCAACCCTACGGGGGTTTGCGTCAGCAAACAGGCCAAGTTAATGGCTAAGCTGTTTGGAGAGCACCTGCTCAATGTAGAGGAGACACCTTTCAATTTCCATCACATCCTTGTAAGACTACAGACTCAATATCACCACATTATCCTCTTTGCAGGAGAAGCTGCAAAATGTCCTGGCTTCTAAAATGTTGTGCAGGTCTTGCGGGGGGTGGAAAGAAAATACCTGTGGGCTGCATTTCAGCTAACATTCATGACTTTGCAAACCTTAATGTGGAACTAAAATTATTGCCAGGTAATAATGCTCAGTACTTATAATCAGTCTTAAAACACAGGATTAAAACACTATATTTTTATTTAGGTAAAATTATGTGTATATGTTTGCATGTTCGTTTATGTGATGTTTACACAAATGAATGCACACACGACATATGTAGAAAGAAGCAGATAGATCAATGGATATTGATCAATGAAAGATCAATATCTGAAAGATATTAAAAGAATCTGAAAGGGCTTATCTTAAGATAATGAGCTATTCTGAATGATTTTTGTGTTTTTCTTTATGCTATTCTATATTGTTTTTATTTTTGAAACAAACATATATAGATTTTATAAGAATTACATTTAATAGAAATATGGTTTTCCTTGGGTGTACATGCATGTGTGGGAAAGGTTTTGGAGGGTCCCTCTGTCTCAGATGAATCACATTTGAAGCACAAAAGCCCAGTCTGAGCACAATTTGGGGAAGTAACTTTAGAAAACAAAAGCAAGTGAAAACAGGGGTAAACAAGATGGTGAGGAGCCTAGACATACTCTCACATGATTTATAGGAAAAACACCAGAATATTTGACCTGAAGAGAAGACTTTAGGGATACGATGATGGGCTACAAATATCTGAAGTGCTAATGTGTGTATGTGAGACTGGAATATTTTTCATTCCAGTTCCACCAGGACAAGGTAGGATCAATGGGTGAGATGCTTCAGGGAGGCAGATATAAGGAAGGACTTCACAGCAGCTATAGCTATTTACATATAGGATAAGTTAAATCATCAAATAGAGCATTCAGATCATAAGAGTTCTCAAAATGAGACTAGATGACCACTACCTGATTTATAGAGTAAATTGCTACATTGAATGAGATGATAGAAGAGATGACTTCAAGTTCTAAAATCAAGATCATGGTTTCTCTTTTAGATCTAATGATATGACAACGTAACCTTCTCAAGTATGGTATAAAGCAGGTAACTCATTTGAGAAGAGTGCTGAGTTTGAAGTTAAATCGATTTATTGATTCGATTTTGGCCTAATGATACAACACAACCTTCTCAAGTATGGTATAAAGCAGGTAACTCATTTGAGAAGGGTGCTGAGTTCGATGTTAAATCGATTGATTGATTCATTAATTCATTCATTCATTCAACAAACGCTTATTAAGGGACTTTGCTAAGTGCCTGGAATCCAGAAAACAAAATGCCAGCAGACATCAATCTCCTTAATGGAACTTAAAATATGTGGAAGACAAACTATTAATGCATATATAGAGTAAAGCATGAAATGGAAGGAAGAAATACAGATGATTATATGACGAGGGCTTGTCCAAGAGCAAGCCTTCTCTAGACGGATTATTTTTGCTTTTCTCTTTCTTTACTCCATTCTCCCCACTCATACCTCTATTTCCTTCTTCAGTAGAAAACATTTCTCCTTTCCACTTCTATCATATAAGAAGCCTCAGGTATAGACTTCTTATGCAACTGTGAGTCCCTATACTATGAAACAACAGTCAAGGGTCATGAGCCCTAATATCATGACTCCCAAAAGAATCACAGGCTTTTCTGAAAATTTCAGTGATTTGGGGGTATTTGCTGTCTCTCTCTCAATGATCCAGGTATGGAGGCATCCATATCACAGCCCTAGAATTCCTTCTACTAACATTGCGTTGGAGATGTGCTTTTAATGTTAACATACTCTGAGCTTCTTTAATGTCTGCTAGCCTCTTACAGTGTTTATATATATCTATAAAATTGGTTTCTATTTAAAATTTTTAAATAATTCATGTTGCTGCTCATTGGCATAGAGTTGCCCATGAAAGAAGCAGAACTACCCTGTCACAACATCCACTTTTGTGATACTATGGCCACAGTATCTTAACCTATGTAGTAGTTCTCAATCTTCACTGCATAGAGGAACCATGCTGTGATTCTTAAAATATACCAGTGTCTTGGTGTAACTCTCTAGCCCCAGAAATTCATATTTAATTGGTGTAAGTAACTGTCTGGGCTTTAAGATTTTTAAAAGTTCCCCAACGGATTCTCCATCTATACCCAAAGTTAAGAACCACTGAAATTATAGATCATCTGTCTCCTGATGGAAGGTCAAAATGCTTCTCATTTTATCTTTGCCTTTGATGATCTTGGAGATATTTGTCTATCTCTTTGAAGTGCCTTCAGAGGGTCTTCATAGTATCCCATTTAGCTAATATTTTCAGACGGACCATTGCAAACTTCCAAATATGATGAAAGTCAATTCAATTATTTTTCTCCAACATGAGAGCAGATGGGAAGAATTTCTTTTCTGTTTACCACTCTAACTACATTATATTATAGGCACAATTATTCACATTTTATAGAAGAGGAACTGAGATTCAGAGAAAATAAGTGAGGGACACATTACTATAAGGCTAGCAAATGTAAAAAGTTAGAGAAAGGTCAAGTCTTCTGACTCTAACTTAAATAAGTATCAGATGTCATCATTTGATTTCTCCACTGACAGTATTGTCATGAGTGAACAGAAGAAAAGCAAATAAATGAAAATGTGAACACGCCTGTGAACAGAAAGAGAAATCACAATCTTCACTCAAAAGACATATACGTGTTCAGACATTAAAGAGTTTTAGTCAGCTGCATTTGTAGTCCCATAAATGGGAAGAAACATCATGACAAAAGGAAATTTTATGAATCCAGGGAAAAACACACCAAATGAAATAAATAATTCATGGATAGAGCAAAGTTCACAGAATGGGTCTGATAACAAAGTATCTAAAATAAGTGTTGATATGCTTATTTAACCACTCTATCTGCCAGTCCAGGTGCAGGGGGGGAAAAATCTATCATAAATCTAGTAAAAGTTAAAACAAAAAATAAAAACCAACAGAGGAGATGAATTCTAAATTGGTGATCCTTTGAACAATCCTGAAAGATTTCATTTGTTATATTAATCCAATGTTATAGGCATTTTAGAAATAAAATAACTTTTTTTCTTGCTAGAGTTTATGCATAAATCAAACCAAGATGCTTCTAGAATTATAGAACTAAAGATAATCAAGTATTAGTTTTTAAATGACCACTTCTTCATGTTACAGGTGAGAAAACTGGGTTAGAAAATGTTCATGTGGGCTAGGCGTGGTAGCTCACACCTGTAATTCCAGCACTTTGGGAGACCGAGACAGGTGGATCATCTGACGTCAGGAGTTCGAGATCAGCCTGGCCAACACAGTGAAACCCCATCTCTACTAAAAATACAAAAATTAGCCGGGTATGGTGACACACACCAGTAGTCCCAGCTACTCAGCAGGCTGAGGCAGGAGAATCGCTTGAATCCCGGGGGCAGAGGTTGCAGTGAGTCGAGATCACGTGACTGCACTTCAGCCTGAGCAACAGAGCAAGACTCCGTCTCAAAAAAAGAAAAAGAAAAAGAAAATAGAATAAAAGAAAAGAAAATGTTTGATAATCTGAAAGTCAACTTTATTCCTGTCAGTGACCAAGATAAGATTAGAATGCAGTTCTCCTGTTTTCTCTTCACTTAATTATTCAACATTCTTTATCCATTTAAGCACAACTAACGCACTGCTGTTTGAAGTCAGACCATTCCAATAGCAGTCAAAATACCATACCTTTAACAGTGTTTTCATTATCTTTGAACAGAACATTAAATAACTGACAATCATAATCTGAGCTTCTTTTCAGATGAATTATAATGTGTTAAGCTCTATTTCAATATTGATTTATACTACATTTTCTAGTACCTTAGCTTCCTCTAATCTCTGTTTAAAGTTCTGATCTACATGCATGTTACAGTTTCTAAAACTTGTGATCTAATGAAGTATTTCCCATATCTATCATGTCCAACAATTCAAAAAAAACCACTACAAGAGTAAAAGAGGTGATAAATTTAAAAACCGAAATCTTTTGTATTCATTTCAAGAAAGCTATTTGACAGAATCTAAACTCCAGAAACATGCATAGGGCTTAGGGAAATGTAACAGTCAACTTTCTATGGAGTATTACAGTTGGAGAACGCTTGGCCATTTTAATCAATTGAAGCATATCATTAGTTACTTATGGCCACTAAAAAGGTAGAAGACTTCGCTAAACAAGTGAATATCTTCAGTAATGGAAATATAAGTAATATAAGTGCATTTCAAGCGTCTTCACGGTTGTTCATTTCTATCTGGAACTGTGTTCAGTTTCTCAGACTTCAGAAGAAAAAGTAAACTGGCAGGTGAGGAAGTTTAAGTAGTATAATAGGTTAAAAGCATGGGCTATGTGATCTGGGGATGTTACTCAGCTTCTGCTTTAGTTGCACATCTATAAAAAAAGGAATAAAACATGTCAGAAAGAGGTGTGCTCAGGCCATGCTTAGTCATCATATTTTTGTGAGGGAATAGAAAACGCAACCCCGTTGCCCTCCCTCCTGTTACTGGAAGAAGAATGGTGAACTTTATGGGCCAACAACCATGATTATCTATTGAGCAGTGAGAGGAGTTATTGTATTAGAAAGTGGCAGGTGTGTTACACAGTCAGTCCCAGCATCTCAGTCTGTGATTCAGAGTAAATCATATTAGCTTAGACTTGTCCTGTGTTCCAGTCATCTGTGATTCAGGGGGAGAGGAGAGAGAAGCTGTTCTGAATTCCAAAATGAGATAACAGGGCCAAGCTCACATTTAACAAATAATAATTTGGTCTTTTTTGGCTATGGTTTCTTGTACACAGATCTCTTGGCAGGAACCTTCAACACCCATTTCAAAGGTCTGTTGCTCAATAAGAAACAGTATAGAAAGCAACACAGTGCAGAGCCTGGTACACAATAAGTTGTGAAGGAATACTAGATAGATGGCTTTGGTTTTGTACTTAAACGTTTGTTGTTAAATCAGTTTATATGAGGTTAGGCATCCTGAGCCTTAGGATAAAATGGATCCACATGTTTTAATAGACGTAAGCTCTTTGAAATTCTAATTAGTCTGTCCTACTATTTCAGGTAAGTAGAAACTGTTGGCTGGGTATTCCCTCGGGACACTGGCACTGACAGAGGAAGGACTCGGCTTATTGAAACCAGCCCAGCATTAGATGGTAAACTATCTCCCGGGCACTGCTGCCTCCTGTTCAGCAGAAGGCTCTCATGGAAATTGCTTTCTGAATCATTAGCTGTCACCTACCCCCATCTCTCCTCTTGCAGCTGCTCTTTCGGATTCTGCCTGCAAACTTTTCACATTGGGCATGCTCCCAAGCCAAACAAGTTGCCTCTCGGCAGCTTTTGTTCCTGCCGGGAGCTAGAACCAAACCACATAGATAAGCGAAAGTAGGGATGCAGCATGGACTAATACATTTGCTGAAGGAACAGACTTCTCTAAGCCAATGTGACGGATGCCTTCGGAAGTCATTTTCATGCTGGTTCACATAACAGTGTCAGCCAGTCTCCAGGACCATATGCTGCTATTTTAAAATTATTTGCCTCTTTAGATTTTTCTAAGGTTCTGATCATCTAAGATGTATCTTTAGATCATGATCTTCCTATTGGCTAGAGACATGCTGGTGATATTTTTGGAAACATACAATTCTGAGAGCATGTCTGGGTCCACTGAAGCAAAATGAAATAATATATGAAATATAAGAAGCTCAGATAGAAGCCACTGCTCAGGTAACTATGAACAGCTCATGAAGTATAACTCAGTCAGATCCAGCCATCCAAAAGGAGAAGTAGACCCAGCCCCAAGCAGTGGAAATCATGGGTATCAGAGTGAATGAAAACAGGCTGGGGATTAAAGTGGACAACTCATGAGAGCAAAATATAGACACTAAACTAATTTGACTTGATCTGCAGAGGTATTATCCAAAATTTGTGGGACAAGTCATCGATCATCATTTTTTTTTTTTTTTTTGAGATAGAGTCTTGCTCTGTTGCCCAGGCTGCAGTGCAGTGGCACAATCTCAGCTCATGCAGCCTCCACCTCCCAGGTTCAAGTGATTCTCGTGCCTCAGCCTCCTGAGCAGCTGGGATTACATGTGCATGCCACCATGCCCAGCTAATTTTTTGTATTTTTGTAGAGATGGGGTTTCACCATTTTGGCTAGGCTGTCTTGAACTCCTGACCTCAAGTAATCCTCCTGTCTCGGCCTCCCAAAGTGGTGGGATTACGAGCATGGGCCACTGTGCCTGGTTCATCAATCATCATTTTTGTTAATTTAGGGATTGATAAAAATTTATTATTGCTATGTCACTAATTAAAGCTCAGCAGTCTCAAAACTCTTCTATAAATAGCAAAGAGTATACATGCATTTAAGATGAAATAAATGAGAAAATTATGCCTTATATTTAAATCATATTTTACAGCTTCTGCTGGCTATATGTATTATATATTAATCAATTGGCAGAGCAAAAGAATAAAAGATAGCTTTGTCTCCCTAAGTCTTAACCATTGTGTTATATTCAACTCTATAAAAATTGTATGGCAAACATTTGCTTAATAATTGCCATCTCATTCAGATAGAATGAATAAGCAGAAACTAAGCTTCACCTTTGGTTTTAGCACCTCAACTGGTTGAGCATCTCAAAATGGAACAGGCACATTCCTGTATGAAAAAGCTAAGGTACAGGAAAAAGAAGGAGGATGGTTCAGTTAAATCCTAATTTCCTACCATGGTTAAATATAATAGCAAAAATTAAATAATTTAGAATCTTCGATAGTTACCTTTATCCATGTTAAAACCCTAAAGTTGATGGTTACCATTAATCTAAGTTGAGTAGGGAGAGAACCCCATGATCTTATACCTGAAATCAAAATTTTAAAGCATTTTCTTCAGACTCTGCTTTGATCAGCATATCAAAAAAAAAAAAAAAGATGAATAATACAATGCTTTTCTACGTTTTGAAGCATAAGATTTAAAATATATTTCTGGCCGAGCATGGTGGCTCACGCCTGTAATCCCAACACTTTGGGAGGCCAATGTGGGTGGATCACCTGAGGTCAGGAGTTCAAGACCAGCCTGGCCAACATGGTGGAAACCCCGTCTCTACAAAAATAAAAACAAAAAATAAAATAACCGGGCGTGGTGGTGGGAACCTGTAATCCTAGTTGCTTAGGAGGCTGGGCAGAAGAATTGCTTGAACCTGGGAGTTAGAGGTTATAGTGAGCCAAGATGGCACCACTGCATTCCAGTCAGGGTGACAGAGTGAGACTCTGTCCCAAAAAAATAAAATAAAATACATTTATTTTAAGATTTCCTTTATTTATGTCTCCATACATAAAGAATCAAAATTAAGTGATATTAGACCATGGAGGCAAGAATTCTCTATTGATTCCAAAAGTAAGATCTACCTGATACATCAATGTCAGGCTCAACCAGAAAATTAGAGTGTTGTGATCACTTGCTATGTCATAAAGATTGATTTTGTTTACAAACATACTCATATGTAATAATTTATCCACTGCTTCCTATGTCACATGCCATATGTTCCCTCATTTAATCCCTACCAAATGAACTGTGTGAGATATGTTTAATCAATCCATTCTCCGGATTTGGAAACTGAGACTGGAAGTGCAGTATGTCCAAAATCACAACACGCTGTGGCGCCAGATACCTCAAGGCCTACCTCTTGGAAATGTGTGAGAGTCATTTCTCCTATTATCTGAGCCTTTCACCTTCCCCTGAAGTCAGTTTCAACCTTACTTTTCACCTCTACTGACTTCTGCTATCCACTGAAAAGTATTTCTGGCACTCTAGGGAACTTAACTATTCTTGGCAGAGTACTTGACATGTAGTGAGCTCTTAACCAATATTTGTTGGATGAATGAAAATAATAAACATAGAAGATAATATTAAAACTGACACTTAATGGAAGGAGAAATAGGCATCAAGAGGTTAAGAAACTTTCTCCAAAGATACACAACTAGTAAGTGATGGAGCTGGAATTCAAATTCTAAAGCACATGGGATCAGTCATCAGGATGTCAAATTTATCTTCATTAGAACAGAATACGTCCAACCTAAATACCTCACAAGACTCTAAGTAACATGAAGCAGGAAATGGGTACCTAATACACTTTACTCCCTATGTCGTCCTACAAGGTGATAGGCAAAAATTCTTGTGTAAAAATGAACTGAACGCTTAAGCTTTCCCTGCCGTATTCCCTCCTGAACTTTGAGTCATTCCTGTGATGAAATCCTTGAATAGCTCACAGAATGACCTTGAGCAAGCAGCTGTCCTTTACAGCCTTTGTTTCCTCTTCTGCAAAATACTGTTGACAGGACTTGTTTTACCTGACTCATAAAGATGCATTTAGAAAGCACTTTGGAACGTACAAAGCTTTCATTAAAAGCAAGCAAATATTTTAAATGTCATTGTTATATGACTGCTTAAAAGGAACCTTTTATTTGGTGGAAAGAAACCTTAGCTTACCAATTGTGCAGCTAAACCATACAAAATGTAAGGCAGGATGGTATTGGTGCAATAGTAATTCCAAATTGATCCCTTTAATGAATAGGTAAAGAGCAGTCAAAACTTCTTTCTGTACTATTTTGATTTACTTTGGAGGGAGCCCCTTAAGGAGTTATGAAAATATAGATATGAGCCTGAAACCCTAGTTTGCAATGTGACATTTTTTTCTGAACTTCATCTGCCAGTCTTGCTATCAGTTCAGTCGCAATGTAATATATTACTGCATTTCATTTCTAGGCAAGAACATTATTTACTCACAGGAGAAATACTTTCTTGAGGAAAGACTGTCTTTGGGAACTTTCAAGGACATTTGAGAAATGCTTTAGCCCAAGCCACAAAATTATGAGCATTTGTTTGTGCCTCTGCGTTCCCAGGGAACCATTTTTAAAACTCTTTCATTTAAGTTTATTACAAACATCCATCTTCTCTTCCCAAAAAAAAAAAAAAAAGCAATTAACAAAACTTCATTGATTTCCAGTTTCCCTAGGTGCCATTTTATAATACATATATTTCAATAAATTTGCATCATCATTTTGCCTCTTTCAACATTTTTCTTGTCTCCCCATCTAAATTTTATTTTAACCTTATATGAAAAGTTTTATCACTTACAATTTACTTAAGTAAATCTACAGTCAACACTCACCATTATTTAATTACATTTATTTTTTCAATCTATATCTAATTTAGCAAACTGAGCAAAAATACCATATAACTACAATACATAATATTTATATAGAGGCTAAATGCTGGGTATAGTTCTAACCTCTTATCAAATCCTCACCAAAATCTATAATGTAGGTATTATCAACATGATCAGTGGACTGTTGAGAAAACTGAGGCACAAAGAGTTTAAGTAACTTGTCTGAGGTCACACAAGTAGTGGCCCACATGGCTGGGATTCTTCTGAATAGAATAAATAGGAGGTATCTGCACCTCCCCCTCCAAATAGAAAGGAAACATCTATAACTGAATTTGGGAAACTCCTAAGGGTTACTTAACAGTGATTGTTCTGAATCTATCTCAACCTGCAATATTTTCTGCCCCCACCCAGCTACCACTTCAGTTTTTTAGAAGCATTCCTTTCTTCTTACATATCAGGATTGAGAATAGCATACACACATTGTAGGTTCCGAATGAAAAAAAAATGAATTAATAAAGTTTTACCTCTGCTATGATCTGAATGCTTGTGTCTCCCCAAGATTTATATGTCGAAATTGAATCACCAGTCCAATAGGTAGGGTCTTTAGGAGGTAATTAAATAATCAGGGCAGAGTTCTCATGAATGGGATTAGTGTCCTTATAAGAGGACTGAGGGAGCTTGTCCCCCCTTCCACCATATGAAGACACATAGAAGGTGCCCAAGAAGCTGAAAGCCCTCACCAGACACTGAATCTGCTGGCGCCTTGACTGTGGACTTCCTAGCCTCTGGAACTCTAAGAAAATAATTTTTGTTGTTTATAAATTATTAATCAAAGGTATCCCTTTATTGCTCATTTCTGTGACTCCCCCTGTACTGCCACAGCTTAATTAATGCATTCCTCTGGTCTCAGTTCAAATAGCACTTAGAAAAGTCTTTCTTGGAACACCTGATAATGTTGGTTCTCCTTTCACTTGCTTTTATGGCATCACATATTTCTTGTACATTTTATATATATTTGTGTGACTATTTCATTAATGTCTGAATCCCTCCTTCCTGTGGGTACCTGTAGTACCATCAAGCTTTCGAAAATATAAGATTCATGACTACATGAGCTCTGTCTGTTTTGCCCATTATTGTATCTTTAGTATCTGACACACAGTAGCCTTCAGGAAATTTGCTGAATGGACAAAAGCAGGACTTTGTAAAAGCAAATAAATATGTAACCAGATCAATGACTTTGGTTGGCTGTAACATCAACAAAGACAGTGCCTTGTTGAAAGTTTACTCTGAGTCTACTCCCAGAATTCTTCTCAAACTAAGTTCTTATTTGTTGTCTATACCACTGATTAGAACAGACAAAAAACAATCAAACTCTGACTTTGCCATTATCCACAGAGGCTGAAGCTCATGGGCTAGGAAAGAAAAGATAGATTAACCATACTATTTCTTCTTGAAACTACATATAGAACTCAGTCTTTGGTCAAAAAAAAAAAAAAAAAATACTGTTACTATGTTTGGGTGAAAGATAAAATAAGAGTATCAAGCCCATTAGTTGTGATATTGAGTTCTGTTGTTCCATTTTCACATTCATTTCCATGAATTTGGATGCCTTTTGGTCAATCTCACCTAAGCATTTATAACACCTTGATGAATAGTGAAGTATTAATGAATACAGAGAAAGAAAGTTTCCATATTTTGCAAAGAACATATTAGCATGAGCTTGAAAATGTAACACGCAGGTTCATTGGTATGCATAGAACCAAGTGATTTTTGTTAAAGTAAGAAATTTGATGACAGTATGAAAAGATGAATGCTGAGAATGTGCTTCCTATTTTAAAATCAAGAATTTAGAAATATTTTAAGGATTCACATTTCTTTATATCTGCCATCCAAGTGACTATAAAAAATCAATATTTATACGTGAGATTTTAAAAACCCATCATCTCCAAGGTACAATATGGTGTAAAACAAAAACATAACAGAGCACAACAGCAACAGCAACAACAACCAAAAACTGTTACATTTTGGCTCTTTTTAATGGTGAAATGATTGTTGTATACAGAGGGGTAAAAATAAAACTTTCAAAGGAATTGCACTCTGAAAAGCATTTGTAAATATGGATGACTATTTTATATGTGATTCATCAAAAAATCATAAAAGCGTGATTCTTCATTACATATGTTTAAGAATACATTTATAATGCTGAATAAGGACTACGCAGTCTGGGAGCAATAAGGACCTGGAGCAGTAAGTCCTAAGTAAGGAATATTTAGTCCTGGAGCAATAAGGAATAAGTCTTGAAGCAAATGCATACATTGGCTTCAGTCTCAATATACGTAGAATTTTTTTTTGTCCTCTTGAGTTCCTGTCAAAAATATTTTCCTATCTGTTATAACCAAATAATGTTGTGCAAAGAATGATAGGGGCCACACTGGTCTTGAATAGAGATGGGAAGGATTGAGGGAAATTGTCTTTGCTCTCTAAAATTTTAAAGTCAACTTTATCGAACATCCACTAAGTGAAAAACATGGCAAGATACTAGAAGACTGAAAAAACTTGTTAATAAATACTTTATGTCTTCAAGAAACTGGTATCATAGATATATCAAAATATGAAAATAAGGCCAGGCATGGTGGCTCACACCTGTTATCTCAGTACTTTGGGAGACCGAGGCAGGTGGATCACAAGGTCAGGAGATCGAGAACAGCCTGACCAACATGGTGAAACCCTGTCTATACCAAAAATACAAAAATTAGCCAGTTGTGATGGTGCACGCCTATAATCCCAGCTACCCAGGAGGCTGAGGCAGGAGAATCACTTGAACCTGGGAGGCAGAGGTTGCAGTGAGTCGAGATCACGTGACTGCACTTCAGACTGAGCAACAGAGCAAGAC
>NW_012114711.1:10235268-10270981 GCF_000951035.1 Colobus angolensis palliatus | reverse complement strand
TGGGAGGCAGAGGTTGCAGTGAGCTGAGATAGTGCCATTTCACTCCAGCCTGGGCGATAGAGCGAGACTTGGTCTCAAAAAAAAAAAAAAAAAAAAAAAGCTAAATAGCTATTTTGAAAGCTATTGTGAAAATAGCTAAAACAATGAAGAATATTGTAATATCATTTTAGATAGCATAAAGTCAAGTTGTTTTTAGAATACATGACTGTGGAAGCAATACAACCATCACTAGCAAAGATTGGCAACTTTATTTTTAGTGGGTGAGGAACTTCATTGAAGCAACTTATGAACCTACTAATGGTTTATTGATTAATTGACGTGTTGATCCTGGAAAGAACAGCATTTTCTAAAGTACTTGAAGGCAAAGTAGGACTCAGTCCTGTGAATAACATGAAGGAATTTTCTAGGCAGAGAAACAGGGATACATTGGAACACAAAAGAAGAAAACAATTCATACCCCAGGTAATTAACTGTAGTTCAGGTGAATGGATGTTTACTGTGTGAAAGAAATAAATGACGAGTAAGAATGGGAGGGATTTTTTGAAGACAGGAGTGTGCAGTATCTTGAATACCAAGAAAAATTGGTATTTTATGTGGCAGACCACTTGTGAGAAGGGATGGCATGCCAAGAAGGCCAAGGCCACAAATTGTTGGTCGAAGTTATGGACTCTATTATTCAGTCTGGTTATCTATCTATCTGTTGCATCAAGCTGATCAGAGGTAGGGTTAGATGGAAGACTGAGTGGTTGCAAACAACCCATACCTACTCTTGCTACTAAAACTGTGAGTACTCTAAACCTTGAACAGAACAACCTCTGGACTAGAAACATCACTTTATAAATAAAGAATGAAAACAAAAGGTTTATTATAACTAAAACCAGAAATAAGGAGTTCTGCAAATAGTCAGAAATTCAGTGTTACTGGAAAGCTAAGAACTTCGTAACCAAGAACTAGAAAAAGATAAGAATAGAGTATATCAAATTGGCAAAGTTCATTGGTATTTTCACATAACAGATTTCTTGTCATTCAAATGTTCATTATTCACATGCTCACACTTTTAAATTGCCCAAAAATTCCAACTTTTCTAATTTGATAACCTACCCATTTAGTTTTAGTTGCTTACTCATTGATGAATGCAAGATATGAACATCATATCACACAAAAGAAATAAAATGCAAATCAAGTGCAATGTGACTTTTGCAGATTGGATATCATCTATCTATCCATTTACACTGATAAAGCCAATGTAAATACTATCAGAAATCTTCCAGAATAAATAAACAAAGCCATTGCTAAATGGGGGTCTGGCAAAGATATATAGCTACGTATTTTAAAAGATATATGGACACAATAGGGGTTACAAAAGATATTTCTTTGAGTATCAAATGATTAGAAGAGGGCTTAGGAAAACTGATGAACTCCTTCAGTGAATTTTTACCAGAAGAATCCTCTTTGATTTGAGCTGCTAATGTTGAATATTCAGTGGATGGAAGCAAATAATGCTATAATCCAATTTTGTTGGAATAATCACTCAAAACAACATGTAATTCTTTTTTAAATTATTACAATTGTGCATAAGTGCTATTTAGCTTGAATTTATGAAACACAAGAGAAAATGTGGTTTTATTCACTTAATAACAACCAATTTTTACATAAATTTCAAATCACAATTTATTTTTAAAAATTGTTTTAAATCAATCTTTGAGCACTATTTATAACTTATTTTAGCATTTTTTTCTAGGTAGAACTTGTCTATGATTAACATAGATTCCTTAAGTGGGATTTTTTAAGTCCAGAGATCAGATCTATGTCCAATAAGTGAACTCTTAAAAGTTAAAATTTTCTAACTGTAAAAAAGACATTGAAGTTAAAGCTTCCTAACAGAGAAGCATTCCAACTATAGAATCAGCTGATCTGTATGGCATTGAACATTCTGTTATCAAAATATTCATCCACAGCCAAATGAGAGGATAGCATGCATATAGTGAAGATTTCTATATTGGAAATTGGATGAGCTTGTTGGTGGGCCTCCCTCCAACTGCTAAGATTTCAATGGCACAACTGAAAGTAGGACAGCATTTCCCAAAGTTGCTAGAAACAAGAGTCCTTTAAAATGTTCCACCAACAAAGGTTTGCATAGCCAAATGAAGTTTAAAAATTCCTCACACCAACACCTACTTCACATGGAAATTCACAGGGCATATTATAGCTCATTCTAAATCTTAGACATCCTGTAGTGAAGAAATATATTTAATTTTATCTAACACAGCATTTCCCAAACATATTTCACTAATTATAAAATTCTTTTTTATTACTTTCCTTTACTTGATATCAATTAATATCCTGTGGAAGTATAGGTGATATTCAAAATATTTAATAACCTTAAGAAGAAAGCACTAAACAATCAGATGGCTTGTCTGATACAACTAGTGTTCTTTGGAACGTAGTTGGGAGAGGGAGAATCTGGCTTAACACTGAGATCTTATTTAGTAACCAAGTGTAATCAATCTTCAAAACCAACTTACTTACTGGATTATTTTTCTTACAGTTGATGGATTTGAATGTGGCTGACATGATGCAAATCATTTTAAAAAGGTCTAATGCATATGATTATCATATGTTCCTAGTTTCATATCAATTCCACTAAGCCTAAAATAATCTCCCTTTTAAGAATCATATTTTTTAATTTTGGAAGATTTAGTCTTCTCTTAAATAAAACTAAAAACAATTTTTGAAACTAAACAAAAAAGTTTTAAAACATAAATGAGTGGAAATAAGCAAGAGCTAAAGTAGAGGTTTTCATTAGCAATGAAAAATCCCTTCTTAAATCCGATTTGAAAAATAAATAGCAAAGATGGGTTATTTGGTTACTTTCCCTCGTGGCTACCACTTGTCTTATAGTAGTACAAACATTTACTGAGATGACTTGTTCCAGTTTCCCGCTTCTGTAATTTTATTATATAATAACCTCTGAAACATATATATGTGTATTTGCATAAATACACAAAAAATCTCTGATGGACATGTAAGAAATTAATAACACTTGTCAAGGGGAAGGGCTCTTAAAATGGTTGAATGAAGGAATAGAAATCCCAGAAGAAATTTCTACTATTTATCTTTTTATATTACATGATTTTCAAATTCTCATTAGACATTCTAAAAAGTAAATAAGCAAAAGAAGGATTCTTTTAAGGGAATGGCAAAATAAAATGTGGTTATATATTTTGGCCAAATAAAGGCTGAGGGAGAATTTGATAATAGTGTTAAGTAGGCCAAGAAACATGAAGAAAAACATTATTTGAATGTGGCAAAAAAAAGTGCCAGATTATAGAAGGTACTTTCTCACAAGCAGAGAAATAAATCTGCTCTCTTTCCTGTTGTTTTTGGTTAAGGATGATTAGAAGCTCCTATGAAGGGGCTAATGCCCACATCAAGTTAATTGCTCATGTCTTGATATCAAATACTAGAAATCACCCAGGGCCTAGGAAAAAAATAGTGGTAGGTTGCAGTTGCTATTACAGTGCTTGGTAGATACAAATACTTGTACTGGATGGGTGGTTTCCAGTGGATGACTTAATTTATTGCAATATAGAACTCTGTTAGATGGGACAGTGTTCCTCCATGAATAAGAAATCAGTCTTTCTCAATTTTCACTCATCACCATCTGCAAACATTGCTCTTCTCTGTCACAGATTACCCATCTTCACCTGTGTCCTAGAGAATGAGATGCTTTATTTTCCTCTTCCTGGGCAGAGAACAATCCTTTTGTTTGTTAAGAGGTGGGTTCTTGCTATGTTGCCCAGGCTGGCCTCAAGCAATTCTCTTGCCTCAGCCTCCATGAAGCCAGGGCTACATATATGCAAACAAAAGAGAACGCTGAGCCCAACTAAAGAGGACACTCCTTTTACAGGCTCACTGTATTTAGGTGGAGGTCATGATTTTGCATTCTCACCAAAAGGATATAGGTCCTCCACTTCCAGACTTGGTCAGGAAACCTTGCACACTGCCAGTGTCCCCTTCTGTTGTAACTCAGGAGGCCATGCGTTTAAGACATCAACATTCCAAGATGGAAAAGACACGGGTTCCTGATTGACTACTTGAAGATGATCTGTTAAGAAATAATTGCCTGAACCACATTTGCCGCCACCATGTGAAATAAACATTTATTAAGTTATATCACCTGGATTTAAGGAGGGTTTGTTACAGTATCTAGCATTGAATACCCTAATTCATTGCTACATTGGCACATTGGTGATACCTATGGATTAGTGATGAGTCTACTCAATGTGAGCCTTCTCCATTTCTCATTGTCTATTTACCCTACCTACTAAATATTATTTTTCACATACTATTTATTGATGACAACACCAGTTTTTAATTATCCCATATAACTCTTGATTTTTTCCTTCAGCCCAACTTCCCAATGAGGAAGCTGACATCATGTAACTTATATAGATAAAAATCCTATTTAAGGACTTAATATAGAATTTCTATATATGGAGGATCTGTCCATGAAGGAATCATATCTAGAAGGGCTCTGAATTAGACATGCATTAGCCCCCTAAAGTCTGTATTAGGTCAGTTCTTGAAAACTACTTTTTCTATTCTATAAATCTAAATTTTTACATAAAAATTTACTCTTTTCCTTAATTTATATGTCATGGATGGAAAACAAGATTTTTCTTGTGTCCCAATTCAAATCAAACTGGAATATGTGATTTATACTGTGCAGAAGGATCCTGATATCAAGCCTAGACCCAAAGGGAAAGAATGTCATGATAGATTGGGGTAATTACTGTAATGAACATGGGAAGGAAAAGTAGTGGCATAGTTCCCTGACTTAAATCATTTCTTTTTTATATACAGTGGAAATCTCAGTACTTTTAGTTAATTTCTATGCTTTGAGACATCAACGATTGATCCACCCATCTAACTAACATTTCTCAGATCTTAATCTGAGCCAAGGAATATGCTGTCTGCTGGAGAGATAGTGAAAAATAAGGTCTCAGGTCTGTCCTGAAGGAGTTTGTAGAGGAAGACTTAACTTACTCCAATTAGTAATTGACACCAGGTAATTAGAAAGGCAAATGGGTCGTTTGCTTTATTGTACACTTGAGGGATAGAAGGCAGAGAGAAAAACATCTTCAAAGAGTGGGACAGTTTTATTGTTATTGATTTTGGAGTAACCACCAATCAAAGGGCAGGCTTAGCAGTCATAAATGATCACCTCCTTAGATGACTACAAGAGTTGGATGCAAAAGTTTTCCCTAACCTCTCAGTTCTATTTTCACTTTATGAAGAGACAGGGTAATCAGATGACATGTTCTTGTACATTCATAACAGGGATAATTTAATAATTCTAGTAAACTACCTGCTAAGCAAAACCTAGAGTCATAAGTTTTTGAATCCAGGGAAGGATTTAATGACTTAGGCAACTTTCTTTCCTGGAAATACATGCAAGATGGATGATGAACGGTACTGAATTATAATATAGGATGTTGATCAGGAATTTAAAATCTCTAAGAAATGGGGAGAAACAATTAGCAAAAGGGCATTCTTGAACTTACCTAACAAGAAATCCATCTCTGACTCCCAAAGCACTCATTTTGGCAGTCAGGCCACAAGACATTATCTTTAATTTCTGCACAATCTAGTTCTTGCTAGTTCTAATAGGAACGTGATCTTAACAGATATCTCATGTTTCTCATATAGTGTGGTTGAGAAATTTTATGAGATAGAGTCAATAAAAAAGACCAGTCTTTTTATATAGTATTCTTTGTGTCTGATTACTCTTGCCATAGCCTTAGTGTCCTCATAAAGGGACACTTCAAGGACTCTATGCAAGGATAGGTACAGTGAATTTTAGCAGTCAGAGTGAACCAGTGGATAATCACCTGTGAAAAGGCAAGTGAATAGGGTAGTTATTTCTGGTGTTGGCATCACCACAATGAATGACCTTGACTGAGTCATTTAGTCTCTCTGAACCTCAGTTTTTTCATCTGTGAAATGAGGGAAAAACACATCTGCTCTTTCAAGGCACTCTCTCAGGATTGCTGGAGAATTAAACAGACCATTGCTGCAAGCTTAAGTGCATTGAGTCCATGAGACGAAAAGAAAAGAAGACGTCATCTAAGTACACAGTATTCTTTTCATCATTATTAATTTTCAAAGGGGAAGATAACTGTGAAAGAACCACGGAAACAGACTGTTGTCTTGGAAACAAAATAAAGGCTCAACCAGCACCCCTACATTAGAAAGAGAGCTGGCACCTTGGTATCTACTTTTCTCATCTACTCAAAGACAGAAAGGACCCAGACATTCTTTCTACTTTCTCAAGATTCCTTAGCTGGAATATTTTCTTGGTCACTTTGTCTTTTTATTTTCTTTGTCTTCTTTAACAAAACGATATTAGCTGTTTTGGGGGTTTTGTTATTGCATAGTTTAGCGTATGTATGGTATATGTAATCTTCTTTCCTTTTGGCTAATAGTAAGAGAGTAAGGGAGGGAAAGCAGAGAGGGAGAGAGAGACCAATACATTAAGAATAAACCCACATGGCTAAAACAACTGATTTCTAAAGACAAAGCAATTTTATAACCTAAAATACTATATAATACAAATAAACTTAAAAGTGAGTTTGCCCTGAAGAAGACTGAATGAAAGAGGACTGTTGTGGTTTTCTAGATAATGTCCTGTATTTCCCTACTTCAATGAGACATTTATTTCTAAAAGAGCTTTATCTCCCAGAAATGATAAAATCAATAATTTTTCTCTCTCCATAGTTCCTTAAAATAAAAATGGCCTTATTTCTTTTCATTCTTCTCTCTACCTCCACTCTTTATCATGGCCAAACTAGGGGAAAATAGCATTGTGTAATTACTTAGAAATCAGTAGAAATCACTTGATGATTTATGATTTTCAGGTTCCTAGTATGAAAAATGTGAATTTAGACCCAATAATCTTTTTCTTTAGTTTTAACTACAGTTCTTTGATTTTAGACCTTGCTATTAGAGCACAGGTTCTTGCCAACAATTTTTGAACTAGAGATCAGACTGTTACTTATCTTGTTCAGTATAACCCTTTAATGATCACACTTCTCCATGGTCCTTTTTCAAACCATTTTCATCTCATGTACGTTTTACAGTTGATATCCTAACTTTACAGTACTTTCACCTGTGAAGGTGCGAGACAGGAACAATGAAAAATTTCGCCTTTTTACTTTGTATTTTTATTTTTTCAAGAATTTAGTATTTTTTAATTAAAAAACAGGTTGGGCATAGTGGCTCATGCCTGTATTTCTAGCACATCGAAAGGCTGAGGTGGGTGCATCACCTAAGCCCAGGAGTTCAAGACAGCCTGGGCAACATGGCAAGACACTGTACCTATAATAATAATAAAAGAATACATGTCAAGAAATGTACCCACCTTTAGTTTACTTTTCATACTATTGATTATAAAAAAGGCATTAAGGGAATATCGAGAGGTGTTGAATTTATCTATTACCTTGATTGTGGTGATGGTATAATGGGTGTTTGCATATGTCCAAATTCATCAGATTGCACATGCTAAATTACGCAGTTCTTCGTATATCAATTATACCTAAGTAAGGATGTTAAAAAAAAAATGCATCAAGGTAAAAATTTAATTTGTATTTACAGAAACTTTTTTTTTCAATCCTGGAGATACTTTCAAATTTAATTATTTGTAGAGCAGCTAAAATCATAAGAAAACTGCTGTCATGGTATAAATGAGACACACTGTGAATTATGCTCCTTGAAAATGCTTCATGCACATATGGGTTCAAGAGTCAACTGGGAGGTCAGAGCCTTCTGAACATCCTCAGTGCATGATGGGACCCATTTGTCTAAGTCTATGTGATATAAGATGTAATACTCATTTCTATTCCCTTCAATTATTTTAAATGCCCCCAAGCTGGAATGAGAGAATTGGAGGTGGAAGAAGGGCATCAAACTGAATAAGAATAATATTTTTTAAAGTCAAATTTTTCTTATAAGATAGAAGCCAAAAATCTGAGTATAATATTATTTCACAGAATTTTGAAGAATATTAAATATAATGTGATAGGATGTTTCAAAAATAATGGCATAATCCCCCTCCTGCATCCTCGTCCCTGGGTCACCCACTTCAGTACTGGCTCAGCTTTAGCATGTAACTTAACTTGTTCCAGCTGCCCAGTGCGATAACAGCAAAGGAGCTTGACCTGTCTTGCTGCTGTTGGAACCCAGTTGCCCTGGACTAGCCTGTCAGATCCTAACGATATTATACATGAACCAAGTGCCCCCATCGCCCCAAGTCAACCACCAAAGATGTAAGTGAGGCTTCAGCTGACAAGACCTCACCCTGCTGATTCATCAGTTAACTGAAGCTGTATGAATGAGCCTGGGAGAAACCAGGAGAAAAATGTTCCCAGTTAAACCCACCCCAAAATGTCAAGTGATTGCTATCTTAAGCCAAATAAAGGTGAGGTGGCTTATAATGCAACAAAAGCTAACTTACACAATAAAACAGTATGGCCACTTAGGTTTATCCCTCAGAATGCAAGTTCAGTTCAATATCAGAAAATCATTACTGTGATTCACTATATTAGTTAAATCAAGGAAGAAAATCATACCATCATTTTATTAGATATAGGGAATAAGAACCATGCAATGAAGCTCAAAATATTTTGGACAGGATACATTTTATACACATAGATCCAGATAAGAATTATCTTTTTTGACAAAAGCCATATACCAAAATTATGTGGCATATGTACAACACTAATTAAAATTACCATGCTAATATTTTTTTAAAATCTTATTACTTCCCTGAAGGGGAGAAACAAAATAAAGATTTTCAAAATACTGTCTCTGTTTAACATTATCTGTTGGAGTTGGCCAACATAAGATGGAGAGGGAGAGACAGAGAAAGAGGGAGGGATAAGATATCAAAGAATATACATTAAAATGTCATTTTATAGATGTTTTGATCATTCGTTTATTTGGAAGCTCAAGAAAACAAGCTATTAAATCTAAAAAAAAATCTTAACATGGTGACTAAGGATCAATATACTGAAATCAATAATATATACCAATAGCATCAATAACCAGATAGAATATAAGATACATTTGTAATATTAACAAAAACTATAGAGAATATAGAGCTTCATATAACAAATAGCACAGGAAATCTTCCTAGGAAAAACTTTAACTCTGTATGAAAGGACACATACATAAAGGAAATACAGACTAGTTATGGATGAGATGATGTAACACTAATAATATCAATCTCCTTATATTAATCTATAAGTTAAATGCAATTCCAAAACAAATCCAACCTTTTTTTAAGGACAGCATGAGAAAGCGATTTTGAAATTAATTCTGGAAGAATGAAGTTCTCCATACAACTAAGGTAGTTTGGGAAAGCAAAACCAAGATGGAGAACTTGCCCTGCCGGATATTAAAATATATTAGGAGCCAAATGTGATAGCTTGTGCCTGTAATCCCAGCAATTTGGGCATCCATGACAGGAGAATTCAGGCCAGGAGTTGAAGAACAGCCCGGGCAGCATAGCAAGACCCAATCTCTACAGAAAAAAAAAAAAAAAAAACATACAAATTATCCAGGCAGGATGTTGTGTGTCTGTAGTCCCAACTACTTGGGAGACTGAGGGTGGAGGATAACTTGAGCTCAGAAGATAAAGGCTGCAGTGAACCAAGATGGTATCACTGCACTACAGCCTGGGCAACATAGTGAGACCTCATCTCAAAAGAAAAAACACACAAAAGGAAGTCACAATGATTATAAACATTGTGATGCTGTTGTGAGAAATGGAAAATGCAGCTAAACAGATGGTCTAGAAGTAGAACCATATAAAGATAGGAAGTACACGAAAGAGGTAGCATCATAGTCCTGTTGAGAACGTTGAATTATCAACTTTGGGGAAAGAGGTTCATTATACAAAGAGACACAGAACTGAATCCTAACCTAACGATATAACTTATATTGCACTGTCTTATAAAGCTTGCTGAATTTTCACAAAGAAATCCTATGAGACATAAACTAATATCCTAGTTTACAGGTGAGAAAACTGAAGCATGAGAGTAGAATGACTAACCTAAGAAATATGTGGCAGAGCTGAGACTTAAACCCATACAGTTTTTCCTCAGAGATCATTCTAGTAAATATTATAAACACAATCCTGCACACTGTCTAAAACTAAAATTCAATGAGTTTAATATCTAAATGTCAAAGACAAAATTTAGAGAGAATAAAAAACTACAAAAGAACATCTTTGTTATTTCAGAGTAAGGAATAAAATAGATTTTAAGAAAACAAACAAAAACATATATTGTATTAGCAAAATGGATGAATTTGGCTACATTAAAATTATGGATTTATGTACAACAAATGGAGCCAAAGTCAGATTTAAAAAGACATGACCTGTAGACGATATATACAATATGTAAAAATCAATAATGGATTTATATCTGAACATAAATGAACACCTATAAATCTAATTGAAAACAAAGAACATTTATTAGAAAAATGGGCACAGGTCATGGATGAGCAATTCATAGATGGGAAAACACAAATGGCAATATTGTATATAAAGACTCAACTTCATTAGAATCACAAAAATGTGGAATTAAAACAAAAATTACCTGTGAATTTCTATATGCCAGATTTCCAAAGGTTAAAATGTGAACTAATATTATTCATTGGTTAAGGATACGGTTAAAGAGAAACTACTGGTGAGAGATAAATGGTGAAGCTATTCTGGGGAATAATCTGTGAATTAAAGTACATATACAATTTCTACCTTAGCCATTCTATATCTGAGTATAAACTGGAGAGAAACTATGCCCTGTTCCTCAAGGGGACATGTAAAAAGAGTTGATTATTGCTTTATAACGGAAATGCAGTGTTGAGAATAGCCTATGTTCTGATCACTAGGGTAATGGATAAGTAAAACTTGGTATTAACTTATGTGAAAATGTGAGATGGTGCCAGAAGCAATAAATTAAATTCATATGGAGCAGCAGAGATATATCTTAAAACTATAATTGTGTCATGAAAAATTAAGACCTAGGATGTGATTTGTAGTCAATACTATTTTGTACAAATTAGTAATCACAAAACAATCCAGTCAGTTTTTCAAAAATCTATACAAAATAACTATTAAAGATGAGTTGAGAGATTGCATGTCAAATAACTCAAATAATGCAATAACGCTACATAGCAGAGAAAAAAGGAATTAAGCTGGCAGAGGAATGTGAAGACAAAAAAAAAGAACCCTATAAAATATTGGGGAATAGAGGGATCATATACATTGTTTCTAGGGTACATTAACTAAGGTATATGGTACATAATCCAATTTGTCTAAGTATCCTAAAAACAAACGAAAGATACACAATATATTAAGACTTAAAAGCATTATAAAAATGGTTAACATGATTGCAGAACACAGGAGAAATATATAACATATAACTTCTCAATTTAAACTGCTGCAATACTGATTAAATATATCATCATTGTTCTCATGTCACCCATGCAAAGAAAGCAAATAGAAATCAGCTTTTAAGATAGAGACTGGTTTTTAATTGTTTTAGAATCATTAGTTAGCATGCCAAGTAAATAATAGTCCATCTGTATCCAAAACACATAAAAATTTCTAACCCTTAAAATTCCAGGCTCTAGAGTAGGGGTGTGTGTGTGTGTGTGTGTGTGTGTGTGTGTGTGTGTGTGTGTGTAGGAGTGTGTTTGTGAGTGTGTTGTTTAATAAACTCACGGCTACATACTATACCTTCCTACAGTCTTAACAACTCTTGAGCAAGTCAAACTGAAGGTCAAGAATAAACAGGTAGATGCTGCTTGAATGACACTCCAAATTAACTTAATAGTCTGCAGATTTGGCTAGACAATCATGTTTTGCTTTCAAAAATAATATATGTTTATTTTCTCATAAAAGTTGTTGAAAGACTAAATCTTAGAAGCATTTGTAATTAATAGACTACATGACACAATAGTAATCGAAGAGTTTATAGAACAAGTTTATTCAGGTGTCTGGGGCAAGTTGACTCTTAGTTCTAAATGTTAAACTTATTTAACTTACATTTTCTGTAACTCAAATTTTTATCTATAAAATGGAGGTATATACTTCAATAACATAAAAAAATCTACAAATTTGGATTTTGGGTTCCAAATTCTTTCTCCGAATGATAAAAAGTTTTAACTCAGACATTGGGGTTGCCTAAAATTTTTCATTTTCTGTATTCATACACAATTTTCCAGCTTGCAATCTGGATAACTGTCATTTTTTTTAAATTGTGCAAAAAGCTAATAATTTTTGCCAAAAGGCAAAACAAATTCCCGTGGACTTGAAGTAATAACAAGGCAATGCCATGTATTGGAAGTATGTGCTTCATGGTAGACAATAATCTGGAGGTTAGGTTAAGAACAGGGTGGTCTGGTTGAAGTGAATAAATTATTTCAAATGTACACACAACATTAACTCACTTCGTAATAAAGTCTTTGTCGTTTCATATAAAAATTAGTTTTTTGTTTTTCTCAGTTTAAGCTCAAGGAAATCTCCATACATTTTATCTCCACAGGGCAAATAAAAAAAAGTTATTAAGACAGACAAGTTCTGGCCGGGCGCGGTGGCTCAAGCCTGTAATCCCAGCACTTTGGGAGGCTGAGACGGGCGGATCACGAGGTCAGGAGATCGAGACCATCCTGGCTAACACAGTGAAACCCCGTCTCTACTAAAAAATACAAAAAACTAGCCGGGCGAGGTGGCAGGCGCCTGTAGTCCCAGCTACTCGGGAGGCTGAGGCAGGAGAATGGCGTGAACCCGGCAGGTGGAGCTTGCAGTGAGCTGAGATCTGGCCACAGTACTCCAGCCCAGGCGACAGAGTGAGACTCCGCCTCAAAAAAAAAAGACAGACAAGTTCTTATGAAACACGTAGAAAATTAAAAACACACACAAATGTATAGTCTAAGGAAAGTTCAACAAATAGAAACTTAAGAGGCCTTCACTGATATTACAAAGCTTAGAAAAATACATTATTCCTAAATAAAAAGATAAATGGAAGCAAAAAAGATCAAAGCTAAAATAAAAATTTAAAAATAACAAACATACTAGTTAACACAAAATTAAAAACTCATTAATTTTGGTGTATTACCAAAGGCCTTATAAAAGATTTCACATATATTACAAACCAAAACAAAACAAAGAAACAAAAATGAAAAGATTTCTCTCTTCAAATTATTCTACATATATCTTCTTTTTTTTTTTTTTTTTTAGACTGAGTCTTGCTCTTTCACCAGGCTGAAGTGCAGTGGTGCAATCTCGACTCACTGCAACCTCCACCTACCAGGTTCAAGAGATTCTCCTGCCTCAGCCTCCTGAGTAGCTGGGACTACAGGCGTGCACCACCACACCCAGCTAATTTTTGTACTTTTAGTAGAGATGGGGTTTCACCATGTTGGCCAGGATGGTCTTGATCTCTTGACCTCATGATCTGCCCACCTCGGCCTCCCAGAGTGCTGGGATTACAGGCGTGAGCCATTGTGCCCAGGCTACATAAATCTTATTGCTAAACTGGTAGGAAGAAAAATTCTCTTTAAACAACCGAATTATACATATTAATATTTGTACTTCTCAGATGGATCTTATTGTATAATATGTATGATTAAAATAACTTGTCTGTTAATTATTCATATTTTAGCATCTGTCATTAACTCTAATTACATTGTCACCCCTGGCTAACTCCTAAATAAAAACAAATGTAAATGTAATATACATCCCATCATTAATTTTAGATCTCTAAGAGTTAGGAAAACTCAACCTGGAGAATAAACTTTAGTTTTACTAAATGAAGAAAACTATTTTCCAGCTTTTTAAATGAGGGGTTATTCAATCTGAGTAGAGCAGGCATCACAAAAATGTAAACTAAATGATCTTTGCCAGGTTCTAATGCCAGAAATACTGTGAATGTTGCACTGGATCTTGTAAAAATAGCCATAGCCTGGCGCTTGCAGGGCTGGGTTGTGGTGTGTTAAACAATAATACCTAGCCTTGATGGAACTTATTTGGGCCAAAAAGCTTTCACCTGCATTATTCTTTTAACCTCACTGCATTGTTACGGGAAATGTGTTTATTTTTTGAAATGACATTCAAATATATCCTTAAAAGAACACTTTCGGTCTCTCTATAAGCTTCTTCTCTCTTTCAGTCAACACATTACCTTTTAAAAATCAATAGTAGACTTCTCTTTCTTTATATCATCACATTTCAAATCTGATGTAGCTAACAGATGTTAATATAATTTTTTTCAAGAATATTCTCCTTCTGAATACCTATGCCCTCATCTTTTTCCTGCCTATTCAGGGCAAAGGTTATCTTTCCTTTTTTTATAAAATAATATCAAGATTATGTACTTTGTTCAATTTTAGTTTTAAGTGGTGTCTAAGTGCATAAATTAATGTCTGTGCAAAGAATAGCTTGTATTATTTGCCAGATGGTTGGAAATTCTCATGCTTTTAAAACAACTGATTTCATGCCCTCCAATCAGTCCAAATATACAGAAAGAAAACTTTAGAGTGATGTGACTTTTCTGCAACACTTTCCAGGCTGCTGTTCACATGTCAGTCCCGTGTTTTATTCTTAAACTGTTGTTGTTGTTTAATCTATAAAATCTCTCTTAAAGGTCCCCAAACTGCTTGTAATTTGATCTTTTACTTTTGAGGACACATTGTTTCCAAATTGCCATCTCTAACAATATTCCCCATCTAGTAGACTTTCAGATTATCTTAACCAATAATTGCCTTACTTTTTAACCTCTATTTTGGCATTCTTGAATTAGCTCTTACATCTGTATCCATTTTTGCTCCAATTATTTTGTTTTGCCTTTTTCCTGGAAGTAAGTTCATGCTATTTTTGACAAGGACATATTTGATTTCTGTAAAGATATCAATTTGAGAATTTTAGAAATGGGTGTGTATCGCACACACACCTCTAATTAAATGTGTGACCTTGGATAAAAGCACCTTAACTTTTCAGATGCTCTCTTTGCTCACCTCCAAAGTTGATTAAAAGGATGAACATCTTGATGTTTAGGCTTTTTAGTCTTAGTTTGGTCAATGAAACTCTCAAAAGTCCATCATCCTGTCTTTATTTGTATCATTAGTCAGTTTGTTTAAAGTAAATTACGGTTTATGAAGCCAGAGATTTTCTTTTTTCTCTGGCATCCAATCACTGGAAACATTTCTCACGGATCTATTTTAAGAAGGCCTATGAGTAACTTGACCTTTTACGACTTCCATTTTGTTATCTTAACAACCTGGTTTCCCCGCAACTTTCAGAGAAAACTTTTCACCTTTTCCTGGTTCTCCTTTTGACCTCTAGAGAACTTAGCACTTTCAAAAGACATCATACTAATGCTATTATTATCACATGCCCTCCAAAAATCTTCAACCTATTTCTGCCTATTTATTAAGTTAATATTTTATCAAAAGTTGTCCAACTGAGTATTTTATGCCCAGCTCTGTGTCAGATATTTTACATGCCCTGTAATAAAAAGCTGAGAGATTCATTAAGAATTAATTTCCTAGTACATTTTCACTTTGATACTTTCCTCATTAATGAGTCATCAGTTGTGTCTTGCCTATAGAAATAGATAAAACTAAGTGAGAAAAGATATGTAAAAGAACTAGCACAGTATCACGGATATAACAAGCATTCAATGGATAATAGCTGTTATTCTTATTATGATCATCACCTTAGCTCATGTGTTTTTTGACTTCATACTGGACTCTACTCTTACCTCTATTTCTTATCAGATCCTCACAGCAACACTTGAGGAAAACAGATTTTGTCCCTATTTTACTGATTGTGATATGGAAGCCTAGAGCATTTAAGTAAATTGACGGAAGTCAAGAGTCAAGAACCCAGTCTGAATTTGTCACAACCAGTGGCAATACCACCGGTCATGCACACAGTTTCACCAAGGTCTTATCAGTGCTCCAGTGCTCTCTTTGCTTTACTTTCTTCATTTTTGTTTTCTTTTGAGATAGAATCTCATACTGCTGCCCTGTAGTGCAGAGGTACAATCATACCTCCTGGGCCCAAGTGATCTTCCTGCCTTTGCCTCCAGAGTAGCTGGGAAGTTGGTACCACCACACCTGGTACCCCTCCAAAAGAATAGCCAAAATAGATAATCTCAGCCAACCTATTTTTTGAGGGTATCTCTTTGTTGACACTGCCATCTTTGGCCCCCAATTTAAGTTCACTTTTATTTTCCTAGTCTTGGTGAAGAGAGTAGAAGGTGGAAATTGAGGTTAAAGAGGGAACTCTGATGTTATTCAAATATTGACTTTATCTTAACTTCCAGCCTCTGCCTGCTCCATTTCTGCTCAGTCACACACAGAACATTCACTGTTTCTACCACGTGCTCTGCCCTGCCTTTTCTTTGTCTTTGTGCCATTGCTTTATCTCTAATTGGAATGACACTCTTTCGTCCTTGGTCTCTCACCAATCCCTATTTCATAGTCATCATTAAAATCCAAATCTCCCTTTCATGCCCAATTCAAATGCCAGTTCTACCATGAAGCTTTCTGGGTCTACCAAATAAGCACTAACTACTGGTCTCTCTATGCTTCTATAATGGCCATCCCATGAGAATGACAAGTGATTTTACAGCTGACAATATATATCTTATCTGCCCTTGCAAATTCTTTCTCCATCCATCTTTTGCCCTGGATGTCTCTCACATGGCCTAATTTGATGAATGTCCTTGCCTTCTAGCTTCTCATTGGGTTTACTAATGGAGAACACCCATGGGGGATTAGAAAAAAGGTGAAAGAAGAGTGAGGTCAGGGTGTTTATTCCTTTGGTTTCCTCCCTGCCAAGTTGCTGAGGGATGGATGGCTGCATCTCTCAACTTAAGGCCACAGCCTCTATGGGGAGGCCCTCACTCTCCAGTAATGCCTTTCTTCTCCTTCCCTGCTAGTCCAAGAGTGATAAAAGTGGCCAAGCTTTTACTGACCCACTAATGCTACACTATCTCTGTTTCCCTACATCCTGCTCAAATTGTCCTTTTCAGGGTACTACAGATTTCCTGCCAAAACCTTGTTTGATGAACTTCTTAATATATTTCTTCTAAGCTGCTAATTTTACAAATGACATTGTTACCTTTATGTGAAATGTGTCTTCAGGATGAGTTAATACATTCTGAATGATGATAATGGCAACAGTTAGCATTTGTTGAACATGTACTATGTTTTAGGTACTCTCCTGAATGCACTAATCTAATGTAATTATCCCTATAAGCTAAGCAAGGCACAAAAATGGTGAGAAGGTACCAGAAGTAACTTGCTCAAGGTCATGCTAGTAGCTGAGTGGAGTTTAAGGGTCAGGTCTGCTCCAAGCTTAAAGCTTAAGCTTTAGATCTAAACTGGTGATTCTTAAACTTGAGTAGGCATTGAAGTCACCTGGAGCATTTGTTAAAACACAGGCATTGGGGCTCAATCCCAGAGTCCCTGACTCTTTCTGTCTAGGGCAAGGCCCAAGAATTTGTAATTCCCTGGTGAGGCTGAGGTGCTGGTCTGGATACAACACTTTGAGAACTAGTAGAACAAGCAGTACTGCTTCCCAAACACAATAACTAAAGAAGCCACTCAACAGTATAAGGAACAAAACTTTTAGGGCTCATTTCCAACTGATTTCCCAGCTGGAAGTCAAAAGAACAATGAGATATTATTGTCTATATGTAGGCAATAAAATGTAATTCAATTCAGCCAGTATCCTAGGAGCAACGACTATGTATTGGAGTAATTTGCTCAGGAAAACTGTCAAACAGAAATACACCACACTCAAGAACTCTTTCTGATCATCCAAACACTTAGGCAAACAAATAACCATGATACAATATGATAGCTGTTGTAACAGAGCACACACATACATTTACATGCACACACAATCGGTGGAGCACAGTTGAAGAGGAAATAAATTCTCTTTGTGAGGAGGTAATAAATGCAATCGCAAGCAGTCAATAATGGGACTAAGAATTCAAGAAAGGAAGAGTTATTTTCTAGGAAAACAAGTGGAGATAGGCATTTTAAGGAGGAAAAAAAAAAAAACCCCTTCAGCCTGCACACAAAGGGAAATGAAGAATAATGTAGCAAGATTCTTGTATCCAGTGTTCACCAGACACAAGAGTGAGTGAATACCCTGCCTCTCTCTAAAGTGGAAAGCAAACCTCCCTACTACTTATTGAACATCTCCTAAATGCTAGACGTTGAGCTCAAAATCAGGCCACATCGATGACGCAGGTACCATGCTTGCCCTCCAGGTACTTGCATTTTAGATGACGCACATCAACTACGCAGACTGAATGGCATTTAATATATTGAGTTACAATTTATCTCAAGCAAAATCTATTCATGAAAGCGATCCAGGAGTCAAATGACCTAAGACTTCACCTGAAAATCATATGTTCATTTTATGAAATGGTAGGTAAAAAATATTTTATATGCCAAAACAGGCTTGACATAGAAGACACACAATTCTTCCATTCATACTATCTGATCCAGCCCATAAACATGTTACTTTTTACCAGAAGAAACTTTCCCTTCCTTCCTAAGAAGCTAGAATGAAAGGGCAGGCATGGGAATACTTTCATCAAAAAAGCAGAACCTCAATGCAACGGCTCAGCACAGCTCCAATTCACATCCTTCGGAATGGCTTCCAAACTAAGTAATTTAACAAACTGATGAAGAAAAAATGGCCCATTAATCTCATGCTGCATGTTATAATTTAACTCGGGTTTAGCACAGGAAAATATTATTTGCATTGATTAGAAATATGCTTTATGGGTGCATTCATTATAGACTCAAAACATTTTAAAATTATTGGCTGGGCTGACATAATGAACTACATAAGAGCACTACTAGATGGTATCTCAATGTCGTCTGCTCCTCATGTCATATTGGGCTAGGAATAAATATATATTTTTACTCAATGGGCAATTTTATTCCAAGCAGCAAAACATGTTCATTTCCACTCAGTTGTTGTAATCATGAAGCTATCAGCTAAATATTATTTGGATAACTTAGATGCAAGTAAATTCTTGTATTTACAATTCAAATATTCTTATGCCATTTTCCCACTTTGCTTAACCTAATATAATGGCCTGATCAATCTGATTAGGAAGACTTTTTAAAATTAATTTACTCAAATGCTCTAAGGTAGATTCTGAAGGACTAAAATTGTGGTCTTTGGTATCCAACAGAAAGGGTTCAGATTTATCTCTTACTAGCTGTGTGACCTTGGTCAAATGACAGTATCTTTGAACTTCACTTTCCTAATTTGTAAAATGAAAATAATAATAGAATTCGAGTTGTAAAGTTGAGGAAAACAATAAGTTTTGTAATGTGTTTACCGTATGGCAGAAAAGAGCAGTTATTCTGATGGTCATTATTACAAGTGTGGTTGCTAAGATTACTGACAACCTATTGTTTGCTCCCTGTTCAAAGAGCTAGAATTTTAAGGCAGCTTTCCATTCTTTTCCTTGATTTCACCCCTAAGATTCTGTCACACACCGGCAAAAACATATTGGCATTTTTGGGGAAGGGATCTACTGAGGTGACACTTTTGGTGTATCAAGTATATAAGGCATAGAAATTTTTGGAGTCTTTCTTTAGACTTCTATTTACTTTCCAGTAGATTGAGTGTTAATAATCATCCTGTCTCCCGCTGTGGATAGCTGTGACCTGGTTCAACTATTGGCACCTTCTGTGGTTCATAGGAAAAGAGCAGGAATCCAGAAAGAGAGGCCTTTCTTTTTTACTCCTATTGCTAAGAAGTCTCTTGGATAAAGACAATCTTAAACAGATTATGAGATTGCTGCTTGTTATAGGATCAAAGCAATGTCCCAAAAAAGAGCACTGGCCTGTTTATTACACTTAGATTTCACTTGAGATACCTTTCCATCCCCTAGAGAAAACAGGTGTTTCAACACCTTCCAGGCATTGGAATAATACAGCCAGGGCATCTCTACATGATTGGTTTCCTCTCTGCCAAGTTGTTGAGGGATGGATGGCTGCATCTCTCAACTTAAGGCCACAGCTTCTATGGGGAGGCCCCCACTCTACAGCAATGCCTTTCTTTTCCTTCCCTGCTAGACCAAGAGTGATAAAAGTGCATGTTTAATTATATTGTTCCATCCAGATGAATGTTTTTCCATCAAGGTCAGACTGACTGACCAGTTGCAATGCTTGATTTTATCCTAAAGTCAGAATCAAGTAAAGTTGCTGAAAGCCTACCCAGTTTACATCTTATCTTCTTTTCAAAATCTGCTCTGAGGATGCAAGTTGAAATTTTACTTAGACGTGTGTATATGTGTATATGCAATGTATATGTGTACATATTTGTATATACAAATATACACACATATGTATATATACATACACCTATAGAGGTGTATGTATGTATTACAATTACAATGTATATACTGCAATTAATTTGGCTCATTTGTTCCCATTCTAGCATTTTTAGGATAGAAACAATAGATGACATAAATCCCTTTTCTGCCACAATATAATACCACCTAAAGAATCGTGTTTTATTAGCTAGAAATAGGATTTGCTTTCATTATTGCAGTACATTTGATAATATAAAAATATTTGATTATTTTTTCTTATGTGAATTTCATAGCATCTTCATCTAAAATTTACTTTGGAGATTCAGACCAAATGTCATTGTCAATTTCCTAGACTGCTTAATATGTAATTCTGCTACAGATTTTAATCTCAATGTAACAAGGGGGAAAAGCAGAGACAAATGAACTAGGTGTACTCAGGATCACTCTCTGCTATTGAAATTTCCCCAAATCTGAGAGGTTTCATCTTTACATAGAAATATTTTCAACATGGAACGAATAGTGGTTGAACTTTTGAAGAAAATTTGACTTACTGTCTAAAAGTGTTCCATTTGTCCTCTTCTAGGTTTGCACTCAAGACTGCCATTTACCTTAATGGAAGCTGTTCAGGTGCCCCCAGGAAAGAATGAACAATTTGATAGAAAATGCTAAAGGAGTGATATTAGGTTAGCATCTCATGTCATCCGAAGAAAACCATATGCAGATTTTCTACTCTCTACCTTGTTTCCCACCTCATTTTCAGGATGTGGGGATAAAAATATAGGGTCTAATGAATTTTTCAACAGCTTATAATTATTAGTGTTATTGTTAGAATATCAGAATATAACCAAATGTAAAATGTTTGGTGATGAAATTGCTTTATTAAAAATATAAATTGGGTAGGTGTTAGTAAATGTTAAAAGGAATTGACAATATAAAAGGCACAAAAATTGATGACTGTATTTCAAATGCTGAGAGGTGTATTTGTGTGTCTCTTTCTCTTTCTCAATCTTATTCAGCACCTATATAACTAAGGGCATATATTTACAGGATGGTGGGCATGTTTTGGATGCTCAGTTTATGTCTGTAGGAAAGAAAACAACACAAAGATAATTGCCTCAATCAGGTCAAATGTTATATAAGAGATGAGTTAGAGGCTGAATTAGGATTCATGTTATGAGTTTCTCAACAGTTATCAATAGAACCAATGACAGATACAAGAGTGTAGTGCAATATATGCCAAGATACTTTAAAGTAATTTACTTTATATTAATATTATCTATTAAGACATCTTAGTTCAACCACACTCAGCTGCTCTGCAATAACCCCAGGGCTTCTGAGTTACAATATGCCAGAATTAGGTAAATGGCTCTGCTCATACAATATAATTCAGGCTGATCCAGTGTCCAGTCATTGCTGTTCTACCACTCAGTTGTGAGCTAGAATAAATTCCTTAATTTTTGGTCCCTCAAGGATATTGGAATAATAATAATGCTTACTTCATTTGGTCACAGTGGAGATTAAATGTTATTAAGATGATATGCCTTTCATCTAGGAAACATCAATAAATGTTACTGACGCTATTGTCATCATCATCATCATTATCATAATCGTCAAGGTCATGACAGAAAGAGGACACATTACCACATGAAATCTCAACTTCGTCCCTGGGCCATGCACACCTTTCTCTTCAAAGACTTATATGTCAGATTCTAACACTGTCAGATGACAGAAAATATAAGTCTTTATGCTTTGTTCTGTAGCTAATTTTTGCGTCTTCCCATTTGAGTTCCGGTTTAGCATAGTTTTGTCCCACACAACAGAAGCTGATCTCCAAAAAGAGGAATGATGTAGCCTCAAGTGATAAAAGACATTGAGTGAAGTCTTTCACATCCTGGGATGCCTGTGGCCCAGCACAGAGGGCTGCTGGGTTGCCAACACAGAGTTTACTCCTCATGTGTCTGTAATTGGGTAAAGAGAAGTGAAGCTTAGCATGTGATATGTAAAACAGGCAGCTACAAATACAATTCTAAAACGAGCAGAATTGGCTTCAATTCTTCCTTCTTTTTCCCCACTCTCAGATGCTCAGGAAGTTTTCCTACTCTTGTCCCTGACAGGAATATATTATACCTTCCTGGATATGTAGGTGGATATCAAGAAAGTGCTTATTTGCAAGCAATAGGAGCCAGATATAGCTGATTTGAGCAGAAAATAATTTTTGAAAGGTTATTGATTAAGTTTCAGTAACCGGAAGCAGAATAAAGAACCAGAACCAAGGGCACACTATCAAAATTATAGAATCACGCAAAATTGAAGTGTATGTGCAGGCCTACCTCGCTGACCCCACAGGAGCAGGATACGGGATGCTGACCCAGGCACTGCTGCCTTCTCTATTAGTCCTGGAAGGGCTTCTCCGAGGTCCTTGCTTCCTCATATCATTCATCTCTAATTCAAAATCTAGGACGTGAGTGTAATTGGCTAATCCTAGGTCATCTAACTGTCTTCCAGTTGCAAGGAAGACTGATAAAGAAAGTCAAGTTAACTTTACATTGTTTACATATAAATGTGTCTGGTATTTTCAGTTTACACAGTGGGAGAAAGGCACTGTCCCTCATCAAGACCCATAAAGTGAAAAGTTCCCCAAATATATAAAGGAATTTCAAATCAGATGTTTGGAAGTTAAAAACAACAACAAATTCAGAGGTAGAATTATAGACATTTTGTAGTTAAAAAATATGTTTGGAGTAATTCTGACCTGAGTTCATATGTTAAGCAAAGTACTCAATCTTGCTGGTCCTCAATATCCTCTGAAAAAGAATTTGGAAGATAATATCTATATAAAATAGTGTGGTATAGATTAAATGAGATTATATATACAAAGTGCTTAGCATATCCTAAGCATTTTACTAAACTGTTTACTATTCTTCTTATTGTTGTTACTGGCCACTTAAATGACTGCAAGAATTAACAGTCATGATATATGTAACATAGTGCTAAACGTCACATTTACCATCTCAGCTAAGCATGTGTTGATTCAGCAAATATTCTATATTATCAGACAATAATTCATTAGTATTTTTTACAGAAAAAAAAACATGAGGAATATGAAGCATAAACAATGGACCAAAGGTTGCTCAATTAAGACATAATGGAGGTGAGATTCCAACCCAGAATTATTGAGCTTGAGAAACTCCACTCTTTTTTTGGGTACATGTGCATAATGTGCAAGTTTGTTACATGTGCCATGTTGGTTTTCTGCACCCATCAACTCGTCATTTATATTAGGTATTTCTCCTAATGCTATCCCTACCCCAGCCCCTCACTCCCAAATAGGCCCCGGTGTGTGGGTGTGTGATGCTCCCCTCCCTGTGTCCATGTGTTCTCATTGTTTAACTTCCACTTATGGTGACAACATGCGGGACTACACTCTTAACTATAACAATGTAGTACCCTTCAGATCGAATGTACAATATGGTGACTATAGTTAATAATATAGCACTGTTTACTTGAAATTTGCCAAGACAGAAAATCTTAGTGTCCTCACCATACACATACACACACACACACACACAATGGTAACTACGTGTGGCAATAGATGTGCTAATTACTTAGTTTGTGATAAACATTCCACAATGTATACATATATCAAATCATCTTGTGGTACATGTTGAATATATACAAATTTTAACTGTCAATTATATGTCAATAAAGCTGGAAAGAAACTCAAACTAACTTGAAAACAAAATATAGCATCCCTCAATGTGTTAATAATTATAAAATATTTAATAGATTGGAGACCTTCAATAAGTGATATTTCTTTTAACTATAACTACTATTAGTTACTAGTTGTGTGCCATAGTCTACTTCTAATGACAAGGATATAAGATGGGGGTTGCTGCTATAAAACTTCAGAGCCCCTGTGGGCATTTGTGGGGTAAACACAGCAGGAAATGAGGTCTCTCAATTTCCGACACAGAAATTCTAAGTTGGTTGGTCTTCCTAATACCTCCTTTATAATGCTTTTCCTACATTTACACTGGGCATGGGAATCGATCCATATTTCTGGGAGCGAGGTAGAAGGTAGGACTAGGTTTTGGGGGTGGGGCTTGGATACCTGACCAAATGAAGGACTAGCTAAAACCGGTCAGGGTGGAAACGTCTCTGAGTAAGACACTCCCACCAGTATGCCATCTTGGTTTATCATTGCCATGGCAATACCCACAAATTACTGCCCTTTTTCATGGCAACAACCTGGACAACCCGGAAGTTACCACCTTCATCCTAGAAATGTCTGCATAAGTTGCCCTTAATTTGCATATAATTAAAAGTGGGTCTAAGTATGACTGCAGAATTGCCTCTAAGGTACCTAAGCTGGGCACACTGCCTATGGGGTAGCCCTGCTCTGCAAGAAGCAGTACCTCTGCAGCTGCTGTAGGCTACTGCTTCAATAAAAGTTGCTGTTTAACACCACTGGCTTGCCTTTGAAATTCTTTCCTGGGTGAAGCTAAGAACCCTCTTGAGCTAAGCCTCAATGTGGGGATTTGCCTGTCCTGCATCAGGTGTGTATAGAATCTTCACTTAAATTCTCATCTACTCAGACTTATTATACTAAGAATGTTTTATTCCAGTAATGCAAATTGTCCAGGGATAGAAATAAGGTATATATGTAGAGTATTGGAGGAGTTCAAGAACATCACCACTTATCATTCTGTAGTCCTTAAAGGCATGTGTTATTTCTACTCACACGAAGGGCATGGTGGCTCACGCCTGTAATCCCAGCACTTTGGGAGGCCGAGGCGGGTGGATCACAAGGTCAGGAGTTTGAGAACAGCCTGGATAACATGGTGAAACCCCATGTCTACTAAAAATACAAAAATTAGCTGGGCGTGTTGGCGGGTATCTGTAATCCCAGCTACTCAGGAGGCTGAGGCAGGAGAATTGCTTGAACCCCAAAGGTGAGTGTTGCAGTGAGCCGAGATCGTGACACTGCACTCCAGCCTGGGTGATGGAGCAAGACTCTGTCTTGGAAAAAAAAAACAAAGAAGAAAAGAAAAATGTGTCCAAGGCAGTTTAGTGACTTACCGAAGACTATACAGCTAGGTTACAAGAGAAAAGGTATATTTAAATGGTCAAAATGATGATGTATTTATAACTAAAAGACTGTGTCTAATTAAATAAAAATATTTAAAACTGTCCTAATATATTGTGAGGAATTCTTTATACTAACCTCAATGCACTAGTGTGTACAATATTTTAGAGATGATAAATAGGCTCTTTAACTTGCTGATCATACAAACCTACTTAATACTCCTAATGACAAGGAATTAACTACCTGATGAGGCAGCTTCTTCCATTTTTGGACAGCTCCAGGGATCAAATATGATAACATCTCAGTGCCTGCAATGTCATCTAGTTCTACCTGGAGAAATAAAACAGAACAAGTGGCCACTGTTCTTGACAAATGGATATAATTTCATTTTTTCCAAATATGAGTGCCAGATTCATTCATTGTACTGAATAGATCTGTCAAATGGCTTTGCCCATTTACCAATGGATGGCAAACTGCAAAAACATGTTGGAATTTTAGAGGACTAAATGTCATCTCACTGGTACTGTCATCAATATAACTTACATTGGCATTTTTGTCTCACACTGACTTTAAGGGCTACAGGGGGAGCTCCAAGTCTCCAAACCTTGTGTTGATCATTTCTGCCCTACACAGTACTTTTCTGCTCATTTCCAAAGGAGACCAAGGATAACTTTTCAGACTTCTCAAATCTACTTGCCCTACTTGACAACACATATTGGCTGGGCTGACTGGATCAAGATTCTATAAGCAGGATCCTCATGGTTTAAAGTCCTTGCTGTTTTGGATGAGACAGAGGCTATTTCTTGCTCCCATAACCACTCACTTCTTACCTCGAAGCTTTCCTAGGCTGTTCTTGCTAATACTAACAAAATTAATTATGCTTATCTGATGACAAGTATACAACCTAAAATGCCATCTTTATAAATAAGGCAATCATCAATGGAGTGTGATTTATGGCCTTTCATTTTTCCCATACACCCTATGTGCCTTATAAAATCTGGCTTTACAGCTTCATAGAGGCTATAATCCCTTTCAGAGGGAATAAATCATTTTGAACTATAATATAAAATAGGGAGTTATATTCACATACTGGCAAAGGAAAAAAACTGATTATAAAATGTAAAAGAGTGACTGATGATTTCTCCCTGTGTCTGCACTATTAAAGTGTGTTTGAATAGACTGCACAATATTAAAGAATTTCTATAAACATGAGACTACAATTTATAAATTAAAAAGAAAAATTACATTGAAAACTGTAACAAAATAACAAACATTATAATATATAAAAAGTTATTGTAAATCAATGTGAATAAATGGATAAAGGTCATAAAGTCACAAAAGAAGAAATACAAACAGCCAATACATATATTAAAATAAGTTTAATCTCACTCTTATTAGCCAAAGAAATATAGTTAGAATCATGTAGGTCTCATGTTTTACTCATCAGAGTGGCACAAATGAAATAAATGGCTAATGCTGGTACTGGAGAGAGTGTGAGAATCTACACATGATGTTAAATTGCTGATAGAAAGGTAGGGTAGTGCAACTCTTCTGTAAGCTCATATGTCAATATGTAACCAAACTGAAAAGTGTCCATTCAATTTCTAAAAATTCATTCTAAGAAAATGAATAAATGCAGGAAGGCACATGAAAAAAGATGTTTTTCTCATGTTTCTGAAGTACCAAAGAAAAGAGAGAGGTAAGCCTAAATTTTGAGTGGTAGAAAACTGGTTACATTAATAATGAAATGCTGCTGAACTATTTAAATTTGTGACATAGCCTTATTAAATGACATGGAATCATGCTCATTATATACTAATAAGTAAAAAATGATATAAAACATTTTTATAGTTTGACCTAATAATTAAAAGTCATATGTATTTGCTTGTGTCTGTGTGAACCCCCACAAACAAAAATATCTCAGGAATGTTATGAAGATCATTTATTAGAAATGGGATAATGGGATTTTAAGTTATTTATACTTTTTATTTTTTTTGGAAACAGGGTCTTGCTGTGTTGCCCAGGCTGGAGGACAGTGGTGCAACTATAGCCCACTACAGTCTGGAACTCGTGGGCTCAAGCATACATCCAGCCTTAGGCTCTGGAGTAGCTGGGACTACAGGCTAATGCTACCATGCCTGGCTTATATTTTTTTTCTTTATGCCTTTTTAATTTTTGTAGTTTCCACAATGAGTTTATGCTACTTCTATAATTAAAAGTATTTTCATTTTCAATAAGAAGCTTCAGATTTCCCAGATTTTCCAATTACCCTGCACCATGGCTCAGAGTATTTGTGCAAAAGAAAATCAGTCTTTTTTTCTGCATTAATTTTCCACAAATAATCATTTGGAATTGGTAAAAGTTGTACAGAGTAAAACTGTTATGGTCTGGGTATGCTATACCTTTTAAAGAATTGGAGATCTTAGAATAATTTCTTTCAGTTTTTACCACAGTGATACTAAGGTGGATGGGAGGTAGAGGATGAAGGAAAACAGGACTCATCTCCAACCAGGAAAGATAACAGTGAATGACAATTGGATTTATATATATTTTTAAGGGGGACTTCCACAAGTTTCAGCTCATACTAATACACACACACAATTCAATTGTCTTAGACTAATCGATAACTGTGGCAGAAAAGGCCACCTATTGACTAAAAAAAATTTTTTTTTTTTTTGAGACGGAGGCTCGCTCTGCTCCCAGGCTGGAGTGCAGTGGCTGGATCTCAGCTTACTGCAAGCTCCCCCTCCCGGGTTCACGCCATTCTCCTGCCTCAGCCTCCCGAGTAGCGCCTGCCACTTCTCCCGGCTAGTTTTTTGTATTTTTTAGTAGGGTTAGCTGGGATGGTCTGGATCTCCTGACCTCGTGATCCTCCCGTCTCAGCCTCTCAAAGTGCTGGGATTACAGGCTCGAGCCACCATGCCCAGCCGACTAAAAATTTTTAACCACTCCAGATTGTAGAGGTGTTGCGGTAAGGCCTAGGATAGTATTTCCCATCTCCATGCATCTGAGTGTTGCCACATTACTGCTTACTGGCCTACAGAATGCTACCAGAAATTTTATAAGAATGTATATTTGATTTGCATTTCTCTAATGATCAGTGATGTTGAGTTTTTTTTTTCATGCTTGTTGGCTGCATGAATGTCTTCTTTTTAGAAGTATGTTCATGTCCTTTGCCCATCTTTAATGAGGTTTTTTTTTTTATTTTTTCTTGTAAATTTGTTTGAGTTCCTTGTAGATTCTGGGTATTAGACCAAATACACATCACCAATAGACTGGATAAAGAAAATGTGGTACATACAAACCATGGAATACTATGCAGCCATAAAATGAATGATACAATGTCCTTTGCAGGGATGCGGATAAAGCTGGAAGACATTATCCTCAGCAAACTAATACAGAAACAGAACCAAACACCACATGTTCTCACTTATATACGGGAGCTGAACAATGAGAACACATGGACACAGGGAAGGGAACAACACACACTGGGGACTGTCACGGGGTGGAGTGGGGGAAGGGAGAGCATTACAAAACATAGCTAATGCATGCTGGGCTTGATACCTATGTGATGGGTTAATAGGTGCAGCAAACCACCATGTCACACGTTTACCCATGTAACAAACTTGCACATTCTGCACATGTATCCCAGAACTAAAAATAAAAATTAAAAGAAAAAAAGAATGTATATTTGAGGAATAATGAGTTTATAATTGAGCTTGCAATTTCCTCTCTCCTTTCCCTTTTGAGACAATGTATAGGCACATAATGGAAATGGTAGGCTCTTGAATCACTGAGCAGAAAAGTGACTGCCAAGCCAGCGAAGTCCAAACTGAACTATAGAGTAACTGAGAGATAAACTTAAAATAAATTATAATAACTTATACTAAATATAATAAACTTTTAATAAATTATTAAAAGCATTACACACATTGCTTACCTTTCAAGTTAATTAACAACTCTACCGTTTTTTGCAAAGGGAAGTTCTCCAAGCTTCTGGAGAAACCATAGCAATCTCCTTTTTCAGTTTGAGAGATGAGTCCAAATATGAGATGAGAAGGAATAAAGACACTGAGAAATGCTTTTGACAAAGAGGAATGAGAGATGGAATGCTGAGGAATTCTTAGTAATAAAGAATTCAGACAGGAGGAGTGGATGGGTGATATTAAACAGATTTGCCCAAAGGCATTTCAGAAAAGAAAATTTGTGAAAATTTGGTGAGAGGAAAAAAAAATCAGACATAAAGGGCCTTTTGGTCCCTAAATGAATTTTTCTTCCAAAAGATTCATATTGTTTATATGTAAACCATAAGAATTCTCTGTCCACTTCTTCCAGAATTTTCTAAAGCCCGCCAGGACATCTGCAGAGAAAGAGAATGTCATTCCAGGATAATCAACTGCAAGTTACTAAATTAAGATCAAAATATCCTCAACCTTGAACATTTTTCAAAGAGTTTTTAGAAGAAAGAGGCTCTCTAGGGGGTTGTATAATTATATAATTGTACCCTTTGTAGGAGGCTATTTACAGATAAGTAATTTTCCCCCACTATTCTTCAAAGTAAAATGCATAAAACAAAGTAGAATTTGGGGTTATTTGTCGGGGAGACTGGGAAGGAAGTCTGCGCAGACTCTGTGAGCCATCTGATTAATTACTCACTCTCCCCTCATTTCCTGCTGTCAAAATCCTGATTGCCAAATCCCTAACATCCTCAAAACTAAGGTGTCCCCTTTAAAGCCCCAGCTAATGAGATCTAAGTGAAAGTCTGATGATGAGTTTTGGTAAATACTTTCTTTGCTCCAGGATTTAGATGCAGATCCCCTTTTAAATGTTCTTTCTTCTGCATTAAACATTGTGAATGCAGCTGCAGATTCAGTAGCCATCTTGCAACTATCTTGCAACACAGTGACACACCAGAGGTGACAGGACAGGAAGATAAAAGAAGCTAGTCCCTTATGGACACCACTTAGCTGCTGAATTAACACAAAAACAATCTCCAAACTGTTACATGAGGAAAGTTAGGTAAGTAACTCTTATTCAGGTTCTATTATTTCAGCCAAACTCATTACAAATAGATACTGAATTCTAACCTCAGTTTTCCAGAATTCTTCCTAGCATCTAATAGTTATCCTCCTATTCTAGACTATTAATCATCACACTTGCTTGAGGTAACTGTGTGGTGAGGTCTGGCTCTTTTAGAAGTCCTGATACTATTCACAACATCTTTTAAAAAAATGGTAATACTTTTATGTCCACTCATCTTTGTAATTACACTCAGAGGTCACTTCCTCTAGAAAGCCGTGGCTGACAACATTTTACCCCTGTATATAAGCAGAATGATTAAGCAAAATAAGTAAAACAGAACAGGTAAGTGTGTAGTGTGTTATATCTTTCAAAATAACTAAGAGAATAAATTTCAAATGTATCATCACAAAACAATGTCAAGTAAGTGTGATTTGCTTGATCTAATCACTCCACTGGGTTCATATATCAAAAACATCACACTGTATTCTATAAATGTAATACAATTGTAATTTGTCAATTGAAAATAATATAAGTATTAAAAAGTGTGTGGGCTCTGGAATCAGACTTTCTAGATTTGAATTTTTAATCTACTACTTACTGGTTGTATGACTTGGGTAAATTAATTTATCTGTAAATTGGGGACATTAAGTAGGACTTACATATCTTATTGGAAATATTAAATGAGGTAATTCAATGAAAGTTCTTATAATCTTGCTTGGTTCAATAAAAATCTAGCTAGTTTTTAGATTACTTTTGGCCACTTTAGGGTAGAGGCCCTTTGCACTCCTATGGGTCTCTGTAAACTCATCTTTCATGAAACACACATCCCATACTGAAGGTATTTTCTGTAAGCAATACGTTTTTAAAGTGTGGTCATTGGACCAGTGACATCAGCAGCACCTGGGAACTGGTTAGAAATGCAAATCTAGTGATCCAGAAACTCTGAGGGTGGAGCCCAAAATGTGTGTCTTAATAAGACTTTCAGGTAGATCTGATGCAGACTAAAGTTTGAGGGCAATTGAAAACACCAATCTCAGAATCTCCTGAGAGCATTCAAGAAAAATAAAGTTTCTAAAGCCTTACACCTGTCAAGCTGGAGAAGGGGCCCTGGAACCCGCCTGCTTAGCATGCTTGCCATGTGATTCTTCAGCACATTGATGTTTGAGAACCTTTGCTATTTTATTAGTGTATGATGTATTGGTCTATTTCCCAAGTGGAATTTTCCTCCATGTCTGAGAGGATGTGTTGTTATTTTTGTATTATTATTATTATTGTTTTAGGTTAATCTCTTAAACATCTAGTGCATGCTGCAGTCCCAGGCACAAAGCACTTGCTCATTGAACTAGGTGTCCCTAAATAGGAGAGTTTCAGATCAATTTCTTCAGAAGATAAAATACTACACACACACACACACACACATACACACGCACGCACACAAAATCACCCTTTGAAACTCTAATCATTTGAATTTCTTGGTCACTTATTTAGTTTTGATAATTTTGAATAATACATATTTAGTTACAACTTTTTGGTCTTTAAGTCAATGTTTGCCATCTTCAATCAGGACAGCAACAAACAAGTACAACTAAATACTGATTTGTCAAAATCCACAAATATAAATAAAAAGAGAAATTTAAATAATTAAACTTTCAAATGATTTTTGGGGGGCATGTTTGTAATTTCACATTTCTGAAGCTATTAAAGATTAAAATTACACTAAGACATTTGGGACATGCTATATTGGTCTTAAATGAATGGAATTTTGCTGTGGAAGGTGGAAGAAATATTTTCTTCAGCAAATATATCTGTAGATAGAGTTGTAACCACAAATCTGTAAAAAAAAAGTAAGTTATTGATTTAAATCTGATCAGCTACTTTCCTGCATATATGTGTATACAGAGCTACTAATAATTTCATTTGTTATTTACTAGCAGAAGTCATATATATGTGTGTGTGTGTGTGTATATATATATGATATCTGTGTAGGCATATGTGTATATATATCCTCAATTTAAAATTGTTCATATCCATCTATATGAAAATGTTTTAATTGAGGAAATTATATCCAGTGGCCTATTTTCTTCCCAATGAATTATAAAGGAACATCATTTTATACTCATACAAGCACAATGTCAATCAACCTTATGGGCCTATCAAAGAGCAAATTTGAAAAACCACTGGTTTACCCAGTGATATGGTTACTAGGTAATGCTAGGCCCATTGCCATTGTTAAAAGTTTACCCACAAGCCAAATGAGAAGGCCCTTGCTTGGCATGTAAAAGCAGGTGTAGCAGGGAATGGCAGGTAGCTGCAGGCTGATGATACATGATATCTCTACATATCTATTTAGAACCATTAAGTCCATGAACATACCCACTTTTCATAACAAAACCAAAGCTATTTTATCATTAATCCCAGTCAACAATAGTAAGATCCAAGTGTGCTACTGTATCCTGGCATCAAGGTGCCTATGAATTAATGTGAGTTTGCCTTGGTTTTGACAGTATGGGATCAGCTAGGCTCCCAGCATCAAACCCCTCTGTATCACAGTCAAACCAGTACCAGACTTCTCTGCTTGCTGTGGGAAGTTTAAAAATGGGGAACTCACTAACACGATGCATGTGCTAAGAAATGCCTTTGCACATAGTAGATACTCAATATATTTTGAATGAATGGATTTATTTATTAATGTCCTAAAACAGCCCTCACCCATATTGTGGAAAATTCCATTCAAGTGGCTGAAATCCCTCTGCACATTCTTCACCTCTGTAAGCTTGCAATCAGACAAAGACTTAATTACAAAAAGAGCTGAGGAAATTATAGAAGCTACCTAAAGTTGTGTCACCTTCATAGGATTACATAACTTTAATTTAGTGGTAGGCCGGGGTGAGTGCGTCAGGCCTGTAATCTCAGCACTTCGGAAGGCTGAAGCGGGTGGATCACCTGAGGTCAGGACTTTGAGACCAGCCTGGCCAACATGGCGAAACTCTGTCTCTATTAAAAGTAAAAAAATTAGCTGGGCATGTTGATGGGTGCCTGTAATTCCAGCTTCTCCAGAGGCTAAGGCAGGAGAATTGCTTGAACCCGGGAGGTGGAGGTTGCAATGAGCTGAGATGGTGCCACTGCATTCCAGCCTGGGCGATAGAGCGATAAAAAATGTAGGTTAAAGTTTTTTTTTAATAAATTTCACCACTGTAGTAATACCATACCACCCTATGTGCTCAGCGCGATAGGATTACATAAGATGGAGAGAGAGAAAATGAAAAAAATCTAGGTATTTACGTATAAAATATTATCCCAAAAGTTTGATATTACATTCAAATTTCAATTAACAGAAGGAAAACATTGACACATTTACTGAAGCATTTCATTTATGGTATAAGGTCCACAGACTTAGAAACAAGGGTAGAGTTGACCACTTTTTCCAGCTACTTGCTTTGGGAGGAAAAAAAAAAAATCCACCTGCCTGAATCAGATGCCATTCAATTCCAAGTCTACAGCATAGACCATGTCACTACACATGAAATATTATTCATTCAGAGTTAGGATGTAGCAAGAGTAATTTATACTCTGGGAGTGTTTGCTCTCAAGTCAATAACAGAGAAGCCTTGAATAAAAGTGTTCCCATTACTTTCTGCTATAATATATCTTACTTATTGTCCATAAAACAGTGGTCAGAGGAGATTTATCTATTGGTCACCATATTATATAACCTCTCCACTTTAAGCCATCCCAACTCTGTGATGATTTTTTAAAAATATGTTACTTATAGTCAATATTAATTTATCTTTAATCTTTCTTAGCATTAGCAGAGTATTATTTTGCACAAGCTTAGGAACAAATCTCCAGAAATTCCTCCCTGATGTTTCTTTGAGGCTGAAAATGCATTGCAGGGCAGTTGCAGTGATTTAATTCTAGTTGGCAGAGCCCTGGCCACACACTAATTTCATTAGCCTCAAATTCCTGGATTGATGTGAAGACCCACTGGATATGATTCCCATCCTCAGACATGTCATTTACTAACCCACTCAGTGTGTAAAGAGAGGAGAGAAAGAGGACTTGCTAAGCTCATATCTTCAATCTGGTACACCAGCAGTCAAATGAAAATTCGAAGTCAGAGACACCATTTACATTTGAGTAGTCCATTCTTGTCCAGGTCCAAATTTTCAGGGAGGAACTTTATTCCTGACTTCGCTGGGGGCAGTGGCATTTGTTACATCTATGACCATCTCATTTCTCGTTCCTTCTCTGCAGTGCTCAGCATCCCCCATTTAAGTCCCTAAGTATTCCCTCTCCTAGCCTACAGGTTTATCTCACTATAAATGTATATCTCAAGTGATCGGTTTGGCATGGTCCCTACAGCAACCTGCAGGGACCAGAGGAAAAAAGAAAACTCAAATCACCAGAAAGCTAGGAATTCCATCATTTGGAGGAGTTTCTTTTAAATAGGACAATCTTAATTGAACTGAACCTTGGGATCCCACAGGAGATTCACTATGTCCTTTTCCTCTCCCTCTGAGTGTGCTTCGAACAATGGGTATGTGTATCATTATTCTCTCTATTCATTTTGCAGGCTTATAGAAACTAGAAAACTGGGGACTGGAATTACACGACAGGAGCTTCTAAGATCACACGCAAAAAGGGTTAGTGGAAGAGATTGTTGGTATATGAAATACATATTCCAACACGGGCAGTGATTAACCAGGACACACATAAACCGACTGTTTTATCTAGCTTGCACGCATCCCAAGCTGCAAGTTGGTGCACTCCTCAAACTACCAGCCTCTTCTCAATAAGTGCAGGTGAAAACTAGGGGCTTTTTCTCCCTCAGCTATTCAATCCAACGTGAATAGCTGCAATTTACAAATTAGAGGCAAATGACAGTGTTTTCTCCGAATGGTTTTACTCCCAAGCCATAATGCTAACGCTAACATTGGGTTCCTTCCTCCTCAGCTCAGGGAATGGAGAAAATAATGTAAGACCAGCCCTCCGCCTCCCCTGCCAACTTTTTAACCCCTAGTAAGTTGCCTCAGGTTCACACGCCAGAGGAGGAATCAGCTCCCCCTGGAATCTTTTTCAGGAAACACAGTCCCTTAGCCTAGTGTGTAATCCCTTTCTTGACTTTAACATTTCACTCTTTTTTTCAGACAGAGACAGGCTCATCTGCAGTACTGACCAGGGC
>NW_012114711.1:10230541-10233648 GCF_000951035.1 Colobus angolensis palliatus | reverse complement strand
ATGAGTTCATGTCCTTTGCAGGGACATGGATGAAGCTGGAAACCATCATTCTCAGCAAACTAACACAGGAACAGGAAACCAAACACCACATGTTCTCACTCATAAGTGGGAGTTGAACAATAAGAACATAGGGACACAGGGAGGGGAACATCACACACTGGGGCCTGTTAGGGGGTGGGGGGCTAGGGGAGGGATAGCATTAGGAGAAATACCTACTGTAGATGAAGAGCTGATGGATGCGGCAAACCACCATGGCACGTGTATACCTATGTAACAAACCTGCACGTTCTGCACATGTATCCCAGCATTTAAAGTATAATTAAAAAAAAAAAATTACAACGATCTTTTCCCATAAGCCACTCTTGCACTCCAGACTTAAATAATCCATGAAACAGAGAGAGAGTGAGATCAAGGCAGACAAAGAGCAAGACTGAGAGTGAGAGAGAGTGGAGAGTGGAAGAGCAAGCTTGGAGAGTGGAAGTTGAGGAAATGGCATCATTTCAAAACAATGTACTTTGCCTCATCTAATAGAGTTTTTGTGATAATCTCAATGAAACAGGGTGCAATGATTAGCATCTAAATAAGTCCCTCCTCATAAGGATGGCAGGACAGCATTTGTTACCTTTAGCTCAACTGTTTCAGAAAGTGTGATCCCAGTAGACATACAAGCTAGTGGGCCTTTCACGCCTCCCAAATCCAAAAGTAACATTTCATTTCCATGTCTCTTTCTACAGTTCCACTCTTCTCATGCCTATCATTCATTTACCTGCCTGTTTTTTCTTGATTTCTATACAGAAAGATGCTAAGTCTGTGTTCTCTGATATGGAAAGGGGTGGAGGAGTGGGAGCTATGGTGCCTCAATGGTTTGGGGATTTTTTTTTAGTCTTAATTTTATTATGCCAACTCTACTGAACTTAATTATGGTAAATACAGAATTACACAATTACCCTCTGTTCCGTTCTTCAGAAGCTATATTTTGATAAAATTTACTACACGCTGCTTTCCCCCTGAACACTAGAAATGGATGTGTGTTGATATAAAATGTGTTATAATTACAATTAAAATATAGCTTACATAATGATAGTGTTAAAATAAAATTATAGATGTGTCGAGACAACATGGTCATGCATTTTTATTGTAAGTACATGCTTAGACCAATATCTGGTAGCCAAATGAAAAGGGAACAGAATTTTGGTTAAGCCACAAAAGCTGTTTAATGGTTTTCAAATAACTAAAAGGAGCTTACAATCTATGAGATAAAATTTCCCCATCATATTTTTAATTTAAAAATTCAAGGAAATACATGAAATGCTTGGAGAAATTGTTGAAAGTAAGTATGCATATGCACATTTTAAGATAAGCCCCTTATTTTTTTCTTAAATACCTGTGTAACTACCTAAATTTCATCATGCGTATCAGCGATGACAAATTTTCAACTAAGTTTAATGAAGAGCATAAAATAATAATAGTGTATTATTGCATTAACTAAGCAGTTCAGAATTGATTCTCATTAAAGAGCCACCCTATCACAACTAACTTAAACCTTACAAAATATGGTTGCAATTACAACATGAGGGAGAAACATAGGAAACTGAAATGTTTCTTCTAAATGTTTATAGTTATGGTGTCTGACCAGAATAATTGTGTCACAAATATTATTAAAATAATAAGATATCGTTTTGTTCAGCTTTACTGCAGAAACAAACTACAGGAATTTCTTTTCATTTCAGATAATTATTTTTCACTAATTGCTCAGTGTTTTTAGAACCTACAGTGCTAATTCCATTTCCTCATTTAATCTTTAAAATAACCCTTTCTGATCATTATTCTTAATATCTCCATTTTATACAAGGTAGCTCTAATTCAGATCTTTCTTCAGACCTGCAGACTTCTGGAACCTTCTGTCTCCAAAACTCATCCTTAACCCCTAACCCTGTTCCACCTCAATCTTTTCAATTTCGGATGATGATAATCTCACCTTTCCAGTTGCCCAGGCCCAAAATCTTGGGTTAAGGGGTCTGGATCCCATTCTTTCTTTCGCATCCCACATTCTGTCTGCCTGGAAATCCTGTTTCAACCTTCAAAATGTACTCCTTCTTAGAAGCTCAAGCCACCAAACGATTGATCCTACCTGGAAATGCCTCCTCTCTGTTCTCCATGATTCTACTCTTTGCCCTTTCTCTCAATACCACAGAGGGTTATCCTTTTCAAAGAAGAGATAGTTCATCTCATACCTCTGCTAAAATCCTACCACTAGCTGCCTACAGAGTAAATGACAAAATGCCTGCGATGGCCCTGCGTGAACTAGCCCCATCATATCTGTGACCTCAAGACCTCCTGCTGTCCCTTCCTCCTCATTGACTCTACTCAGCCACAATGGCTTCCACAATATTCCTCGAACATGCCAGGCCCATTTTTTGCCTTGCAGTTTTGGCACTGGTCATTCCTACTCCCAGGGAGTGGTCTTCCCCTAAATACACTGTGCCAACTCCCTCACTTCAAGTCTTTGCTCAATTGTCACCTCATCAAATCTACCCTATTACGCTACTTAAAAGTAGAGGTCACATTTACAGCCCCTAGCGCTACCAACCCAACAATCTTCAGCAAGTTCCACATTCTTTTCCTTATCCCATAATGTTCACCAACTTGTAACATCCATAGGATGTATTTATAACATCCATCTGTTTTCACACATGACAGTGTAAGCTGAGAGAGAAAGGAGGGAGGAGGAGGGGAAAAGGGAGAGAAGAGAGGGAGAAGGAAAAAAAAAAGAGGAAAGGAGAGACAGAGAAAGCTTTTACTTTTTTACTGATGTGTCCAAGCACTTAGAAAAGTGCACATGGAAGGTGCTTAATAAATATTTCTAAAATAATAAAGATAAGGAAAGAAGGAGTAAAGCTTACAAGTGTAAGTAACTTTCCCAAAGCTCTGCAGATAGAAAGGGTCCGCAATGGAATTCAAGCTTGAGGCTGCCAGACTTCCACTGCTCTTAGCCTTTCTGTGAAGTCCATGGAATTCGTTATTTCCTTTAATTAGTTCCATAAAAATTTTAATTCCACTGAGCAATGTCACTAAAATGTTCTCTGTGTGTGTGTGTGTATCTCTCA
>NW_012114711.1:10227154-10230491 GCF_000951035.1 Colobus angolensis palliatus | reverse complement strand
CTCCGCCTCCTGGGTTCAAGTGATTATTGTGTTTCAGCCTCCTAAGTAGCTGGGATTACAGGTACCCACCACCACAGTCAGATAATTTTTGTATTTTTAGTAGAGATAGGGTTTCACCATGTTGGCCAGGCTGGTTTTGAACTCCTGACCTCAGGTGATCCGCCTGCCTTGGCCTCCCAAAGTGCTGTGGTTACATGTGTGGACTGAGTAAAGGAAGATGAACAAATTGAGATTAAACCCTTTTAAGATAGTTTTGTAATTCCTGAATGAATAAAATTATAAAAATTTAACAATTAATGAGTTCTGCAGAAATATGAGAGAACTCTAGTTCTTCATGTTACTTTTCTAGAAAACCAAGTTATGGTTCTAAGATGTACCTCCTCACCCTAATTCACCCCTGGCATGATCAAATAATATTTTTGTAAATGGATAAGTCAACGACATAATCAATAAGCTAAGTTATAAGCAGGTGAAAATTTGTAGGCTTGATAAAGAAATCTCAGGTGATTGATCTGTTCTCACACTGCTAAGAAAGACATACCCAAGACTGGGTAATTTATAAAGAAAAGAGGTTTAATGGACTCACGGTTCCACATGGCTGGGGAGACCTCACAATCACGGCAGAAGGTGAATGAAGAGCAAAGCCACACCTTACATGACAGCAGGTAAGAGAGCTTGTGCAGGGAAACTCTCATTTATAAAACCATCAGATCTCATGAGACTTATTCTCTACCATGAGAACAGTATGTGGGAACCACCCCCATGATTCAATTTGCCTCTACCTGGCCCCGCCCTCGGCACATGAGGATTATAATTCAAGGTGAGATTTGGGTGGTGGGGATACAGCCAAACCATATCATCAGGCTCATCAGTATATGTTAAAATAAGGTAATACGAAATACTTAATCTTAAAAAAAAAAAAATGCAGCACCACGACCTCTGTGATAATCCTATTTAAAAAAACAGTTACAATTTTAGTTAGAATGTTTCCCTCTTGAGAAAGCATTTTCTGCACAACTTTTAATGTACTGTTGATGAGCACAATTCAACAAAACTGAGATAAATATTTGCAGAAGTCCTGCAAGATGAAAAGCACAGAGTTAGATGCTATAGAGGATAATTGTACTTCAGCATGAGTAAGGACCCACACTTGACCTCAAATAAATTAACTTTAAATAGAGTGGATGAGTCACGTGCAGAATGTAAGAATGTTAAAAGGTCAAGGTAACTAACAAAAAGGAACATGTGGTGATTCTTAAGAAGGAAATAAAATATTAGTTGATTCAGGAAAGGCTGAAAGGAGTAAGTTTTCCTTAAATGGTCTTTGAAGAGTTCCCTTCACTACTTCCTAGTACTGAGGCTAGGGTGTCGTAGGAAATAGAAAGATATGGAGATCAAGAATCTTCTCTACTCTTACAGGATTGGCTGAAAGAAGATTTTCTTACCAGGATGTACTATAATAACATTTAAGGGTTCATGAAGTCAGAGAAAAGGGCTTGAATATCCCAGCTCCGTCTCTCTCACTAAGGGTCAGGTTGCTTATCCTTTTAACACCTCAGTGTCTCTATCAGTAAAAAGATAAGAATTTTTCCTACCTGAGTGGGAGAAGAAAATGACGTAATCCATTTATAGGGACAAGCTTGGTATCTGGCACACAGAAAGTACTGAATATGACCAGTTGGTCAATGATGATGGCAACGATGATGGTGGTAGTGGTGGTATTGATGTGGCCTGCCCAGAGCTGGCTCTGACTGGGAGTACAGATTAAAGACTTCTGGGCTCCTGAGGCTTTTCATATAAGTGACACTTGACAAATGTAAACAGGTTGTCCAAAACTTCATGTGCAATTTAAGAAAAGGAAGGATCTCAGAGTTGTTCAACTACTTACTAATAATATGAGTTATTATAAGCAGTTATGGCAGCTCACATTTATTGAGCACTTGCATGTGCCTAGTACTTTAGAAGGACTTATTCATTGTTCACAACAACAGTATGCAGTATGTCCTAATATCTTTATTTCTTTCTTTCAGAGGCAGACACAGGCTTAGAGAGGTTACAATAAACACCTAAGTTCCCCCTGTCAGTTGGTGCTGGAAAGGAGTTAAGATTCAGTCTGTCCAGCTTGGTCTCAATTACTAAACTATGTAATTAAGCATTTTGTCCATTGCCTGATTCTCCTTCTGATGTGTGACTATTTCACTCAGTCCCCTAGGTGAACAAGAGAGAAAATAATCTCTCTTTCACCCTGCTTTGCCTTAACATGCAACTTCCCTTCTCCAACTAGGGATTGTTTCAATGGGCAACAACAAATGCCAGGGACTGGCCCAACCTCAGAGATGACTAGGGGTCAGATACCACCATAGGCAAAAGCTCTGTGACAACCCTGCCCTTGTACAGGGTGCATGACAGGAGTGGGAGTTAGGGGATAATGGAATAAGGCTAGGAAAGACAGTACCTGACATGCCGAAAATACTGACACTAATACTATTAATAATAAATAATAGAACTCACTGTGCTGTAGGCATTGTATTAAGTGCTTGACATGAAGAACCTCATTTAACACTGAAAACAGGCCTATGCGGACGGATCTATTGTTATCATTATTTCACCGCTGGGGATAGTGAGGTCCTGATAATCAGGTAAATTGCTCAAGCTCACATGGTTAGCAAGTGGAAAGCAGGAATTTGAACTATGTTCAGCACCTGCACTCTTAACCACATGCTATATTGTATATATAATTATATTACTGGCCAGCCACGGTGGCTCAAGCCTGTAATCCCATCACTTTGGGAGGCCGAGACCGATGCATCACCTGAGGTCGGGAGTTTGGGACCAGCCTGGCCAATCTGGTGAAATCCCATCTCCACTGAAAATACAAAAAATTAGCCAGGCCTAGTGGTGGGTGCCTGTAATCCCAGCTACTCAGGAGACTGAGGTGGGAGAATCACTTGAACCTGGGAAGTGGAGGTTGCAGTGAGCTGAGATCGCTCCACTGCACTCTAGCGTGTGACGGAACAAGACTCTGTCATCTCAAAAAAATGTTGGTGGGAATGTAAATTAGCTCAACCATTGTGGAAGACAGCAAGGTGATTCCTCAAGGATCTAGAAGCAGAAATAGCATTTGACCCAGCAATCCCATTACTGGGTATATACCCAAAGGATTATAAATCATTCTACCATAAAGACACATGCACACATATGTTTATTACAGCACTGTTCACAATAGCAAAGACTTGGAACAACCCAAATGCCCATCAATGATAGACTGGATAAAGAAAATGTGGCACATATACACCATGGAACACTATACAGCCATAAAAAAGGATGAGTTCATGTA
>NW_012114711.1:10153568-10224309 GCF_000951035.1 Colobus angolensis palliatus | reverse complement strand
TTCCTTTAATTAGTTCCATAAAAATTTTAATTCCACTGAGCAATGTCACTAAAATGTTCTCTGTGTGTGTGTGTGTATCTCTCACTCTCTATCTCTCTCTCCCAATCTCTCTCTCTCTGTTTCTTTCTCTATCTTAGTCACTCTTGTTCTCACTCCATCACTTCAGTAAAAATTTTAATTCCACTGAGCAATGTCACTAAAATGTTCTCTGTGTGTGTGTGTGTATCTCTCACTCTCTATCTCTCTCCTTCTATCTCTCTCACTGTTCTCTCTTTTTTGCTCTCTCTCTCTCTCTCTATATATATATATAGATGTAAATTGTATATATATGTAAATTTTCAATTTAGCAGAAGAAACAGAGAAGAGTGTAATACAGCATAACTATTATGGTAATTTAACAGCAACATTCAAAATTAGCAATAATGATTATTTAAGCAATATTGACACTTGATGTCCATCTAATAACTTTAACATAGCTTGTAAATTTATTAAACATGCTAATCTCAGTGCTAAAATATTTCCATGCATATTTCATGCAATCCTTGCAATTACTCTATCAGACAGGTACATTTTTCTTATACCCATTCCAAAGATAAGAAAATTGGTGAAAGGTGTGGTACCTTTTTGATCAAGGTCAGACAGGCAGTAAGTGGAGGGTATGGATTTAAATCTGGGCCTGTCTTACTCCAGAACTTGATTCTTAACCCCTACATGGAAATTCTGATAATTCCTTCAATAGAGTGTGTGCTTTCTCCTGGGAAACCTTCCCCCAATGTCTGCATGAGCTAACACCTTCAGAACATAGTCAAGTTTAAAACATGATAAAAATGTTTAAAGAGCACTTTAAAAATGGAAATATTTTTATTTAAACAATAATGCAGAAGACTACACTGAGCCCTTTAAGTGACTTTCTTGCTACTTTCCATCAAGAATAAAAGAAAGAGTCAGCAGCCGTGGAATGACAAAAGCACAACACCCAAAGATGGAGAATTCTGCAAATGACCAATTATAAAACTATTAAGCTGCAGCTCTTTTACAGCAAGTGGCAAAATAACCCATTAAACTGAAAACTCTCCTACCCTTCCCTCCATGGGCCACACAAACATTAACGTTGCATTTATTAGGATGTACTTCCTGTGCTCTATCAAGTTGACTTTCAGCAATTGTATTAATACAATCCTCTCACTCTGCACACATATCTGAATGATGGATTTCCTCACTTGAGGTTTGTAGAAAGAGTGGAGTGAATGAAATAAAGTTTAGAAAGAGCCATCATGATCCGTAATGGTGGGTACTGAATCAAGACAAGATGAAACATCTTTTCTCACTTATTTGAATGAAAAGTCTACCGTATATTTATTTCCTGCATACGGGGCTACTTGTTGCATAATGGAGAACAAGCATTTTTTATTTGGAGGTAAGGGTTTGTGTGCTCAAGTTTCTATGGGCCTACAAAGTTAATCTTGTTTTAGGATTAAAATAAAACATATATTTCTGTAAATAGATATGGTTAAGCAATCAGCAACTGTGATGTCTTTAAACCACTATAAGTTCAGGATAGGAATATCTGCAATTACTTTAAGCATTAATGCATTTGTGCAACAATTGAGCAGTATACATAGTGGTTTGCTGTCAGACAAAATTAAGTTTGAATCCAGAGTTTGCCACTTACCAGCTATGTGACTTCGGGCTACGAAAATAACTTTTCTTAGCTGAACAACAGGGATGAGAATATATACATTGCAGGACTACTGTGAGAACTAAATGAAATGAAGTACTTTTAGCACATGGCACAGTGGCTTATAGTAAGGACTCAAATTATTATTATGGTTACTACTACTTTTATTGAAAAAAGATTAGAAAGTCTGTTTGCATAAAATGTGATATATATCCTATATCATTGAAATTTCATATATTTGATTTTTGACTTTATAATCTAATAATGTGATTCAAAAAACATTTAGTCGTAAATATAGTTGAAATCAGGTTACTTGTCAAACATGGAAATATAATATGAAGAAGGCTGACTCAACACTCTTTCAGACAGATATTTACCTGTACATAGATTTTATTGTTTTGATTTTTTAATTGCAGAAAACATATATATTGACTACGTCAATTCACAAAAGGTCCATTAATTAACCAGACTGACTATATGTTGCATAAATATAATTTTACATAGAGATCATATATGCATTTTAGTGGTTGGGAAATGTTTACAGTTGTTTTTAATTGTCTACTTAATGTAAAAAGGGACAAGAAGCAGAGTTAGGCTTGTTGCTTACTGTAGAGTGACCCAGGAGTTTAATGTACTTTGTATTCCATTATACTATGAAAATGTTTCTGTGCCCTGGGGATATCAACAAAAGATTTGCTTTAATGAAAGGAACCAAGTATGGTTCCAAAGCTTTCAGATAGGAGGCCTACATATCCTGCAGTTTACATCAGAAGTGTCCGCCTTCTCTCTCAACTGCATCGAGATAGGGAAGATGTGATCACAAAGGCTGAAAGCAATTACAGTAAATGTTAGGAAGAGAAGGACATCGAGTTTTGAATGTCCCAAAGCTGAGCTAAAAGAATTATGTTTAAAGAAAAGAAAGTGTTATCTACAGCAAGATTTTTTCCCTGAATGAATGCCAGTCAGTGAACCTTACATTAATGTAGAAAATCAGCTGTTTTTGCTATAATGCTTTCAACTGCACATGGCTAAAATCAAACTCAAAATAGTAAAAAGAAATGTGTTTCAAAGAATAACACGTCCTAGAAACTCACAGACACATCTAGATTCAGATATAGTTGAATGTAGGAGTTCCAGAATATCATCAGGGCTCCCCCTCTCTCCCACCACTCAGCCCTACTCACGTCTCCTTGACTATATGCTACAGAAAGTTGCTCCTTGTGTTGGATGGCCACTGGGAGCCCCAGAATCACATCTCCCCAGCTTAAAAATTCCAGAGAGAGGAGATAATGTTCTTGTTCATCTCTGAGAGAAACATCTTGGGGAAGATTCTAATTGGCCTGGATGAGGTCAAATGATTACAAAGGAACCAATCACCTGCTTTGCTTGACCTGGGCCACGTACTTCATCCCTGGGACCAGGAAGATAGGTGGGATGTCATCATTTCTCAGTTTGGGGAGAGAAAGGTCTGATATTTTTTCCAAGATGAATGAGAATACTACACGGAGATACAAAAGCTGTAGTTTGCTGCTACTGTAAATTCCACAGTTCTCACTCCCTGCCTTGTGTCTTATGAACATGCAGTAAGCTGACCTGACAGATCATTTTCCCTACCAGCAGCCTTGATATATATTATTGAGAAGTAAATTGTAAAATAATACAAAAGTAGTCTGAATATAGAAATTAACTTGACTAGTAATGACCAAGACAGCTGTATGAAAATATATTTTAAAAGTTCCTACAAACTCACCAAAAGTGGGAGCTGGAAATGCAAAGACAGTTTGGACAAGAGAAAGTTTTTTCCAAGCTAAACAAAAAAGATTACAGACTTTTAGAAACTACATTTTTAAAGAAAAAAAATCAGATAAGGAAAATGAGGCCTAGAAAAAGTAAGAGATTTATTTAGGGTAACTTAGCCAGTTAACGGCAGGATTGAGACTAAAACACACTGTATAATCCAAGTATGGTCTTTTAGACCTATGATATAACCTGTATATATGTAAGAAATATAGCACTTGTCATTTGTTAATCTCCAAATGTTCATGAAGTTGAAGTAAATGTATTTACTGTTTCAAGTATTCTTAAAGAGAAAAATGCCCAAAAACATCTTAATTGCATGGGTATGTATACACGAAATACACGTGGAGATGTCTTCAAATATAATATGTGCATGTCTTCATTCCTTCCCTCTGGTCTTTTTAAAAATGCCCCTTTAAAAATTTCCCACTCACCATCTGCTAGGTAAATTTCCTAAAACACAGTAAATGTGGAGGCAGAGATTGTTATAGAGACTATTCCAAACGGCAATGACACCTATACTTAGGAAATTATAAAAAATGTAGGTTAAAGTTTTTTTTTAATAAATTTCACCACTGTAGTAATACCATACCACCCTATGTGCTCAGCGCGATAGGATTACATAAGATGGAGAGAGAGAAAATGAAAAAAATCTAGGTATTTACGTATAAAATATTATCCCAAAAGTTTGATATTACATTCAAATTTCAATTAACAGAAGGAAAACATTGACACATTTACTGAAGCATTTCATTTATGGTATAAGGTCCACAGACTTAGAAACAAGGGTAGAGTTGACCACTTTTTCCAGCTACTTGCTTTGGGAGGAAAAAAAAAAAATCCACCTGCCTGAATCAGATGCCATTCAATTCCAAGTCTACAGCATAGACCATGTCACTACACATGAAATATTATTCATTCAGAGTTAGGATGTAGCAAGAGTAATTTATACTCTGGGAGTGTTTGCTCTCAAGTCAATAACAGAGAAGCCTTGAATAAAAGTGTTCCCATTACTTTCTGCTATAATATATCTTACTTATTGTCCATAAAACAGTGGTCAGAGGAGATTTATCTATTGGTCACCATATTATATAACCTCTCCACTTTAAGCCATCCCAACTCTGTGATGATTTTTTAAAAATATGTTACTTATAGTCAATATTAATTTATCTTTAATCTTTCTTAGCATTAGCAGAGTATTATTTTGCACAAGCTTAGGAACAAATCTCCAGAAATTCCTCCCTGATGTTTCTTTGAGGCTGAAAATGCATTGCAGGGCAGTTGCAGTGATTTAATTCTAGTTGGCAGAGCCCTGGCCACACACTAATTTCATTAGCCTCAAATTCCTGGATTGATGTGAAGACCCACTGGATATGATTCCCATCCTCAGACATGTCATTTACTAACCCACTCAGTGTGTAAAGAGAGGAGAGAAAGAGGACTTGCTAAGCTCATATCTTCAATCTGGTACACCAGCAGTCAAATGAAAATTCGAAGTCAGAGACACCATTTACATTTGAGTAGTCCATTCTTGTCCAGGTCCAAATTTTCAGGGAGGAACTTTATTCCTGACTTCGCTGGGGGCAGTGGCATTTGTTACATCTATGACCATCTCATTTCTCGTTCCTTCTCTGCAGTGCTCAGCATCCCCCATTTAAGTCCCTAAGTATTCCCTCTCCTAGCCTACAGGTTTATCTCACTATAAATGTATATCTCAAGTGATCGGTTTGGCATGGTCCCTACAGCAACCTGCAGGGACCAGAGGAAAAAAGAAAACTCAAATCACCAGAAAGCTAGGAATTCCATCATTTGGAGGAGTTTCTTTTAAATAGGACAATCTTAATTGAACTGAACCTTGGGATCCCACAGGAGATTCACTATGTCCTTTTCCTCTCCCTCTGAGTGTGCTTCGAACAATGGGTATGTGTATCATTATTCTCTCTATTCATTTTGCAGGCTTATAGAAACTAGAAAACTGGGGACTGGAATTACACGACAGGAGCTTCTAAGATCACACGCAAAAAGGGTTAGTGGAAGAGATTGTTGGTATATGAAATACATATTCCAACACGGGCAGTGATTAACCAGGACACACATAAACCGACTGTTTTATCTAGCTTGCACGCATCCCAAGCTGCAAGTTGGTGCACTCCTCAAACTACCAGCCTCTTCTCAATAAGTGCAGGTGAAAACTAGGGGCTTTTTCTCCCTCAGCTATTCAATCCAACGTGAATAGCTGCAATTTACAAATTAGAGGCAAATGACAGTGTTTTCTCCGAATGGTTTTACTCCCAAGCCATAATGCTAACGCTAACATTGGGTTCCTTCCTCCTCAGCTCAGGGAATGGAGAAAATAATGTAAGACCAGCCCTCCGCCTCCCCTGCCAACTTTTTAACCCCTAGTAAGTTGCCTCAGGTTCACACGCCAGAGGAGGAATCAGCTCCCCCTGGAATCTTTTTCAGGAAACACAGTCCCTTAGCCTAGTGTGTAATCCCTTTCTTGACTTTAACATTTCACTCTTTTTTTCAGACAGAGACAGGCTCATCTGCAGTACTGACCAGGGCGAGTGAACAAACAGGCAAAATAATTTTAAAATGCTAAACACAAAATATTTTGTGCCTTTAATCCCAGGGGCTAACAGGGAAAACACTGTCACCTCCCCCAGCCCCCAGTGGTTCTCAGGTAATGTCTCTGACATCCTCTCCCGCCTGCACTGCTACCGCAACTTGTCTAGCTTTAAGCTCAACGATGAAGGAAGCACTCTGGGTTTCAGCTACAAGCCAGGCTCTTCCCAAAAGCAAGGAACTCAGAGTGATGGCTAGCCCCAGAGCACTTTTGGATTTGCAAGCCTCCAAAGATTTCCATGATGACACTCAGGAAGTGTCAGAGGGGCTATGCAAGCTGCAGCCTTGGATGGGCACTCCTCTTTCCTGAATGCAAACTTCACACTCCTGGAGGTGATGTGGTGACAGCCTGGGTCTCACAGAGTCCCCTTCTGAAGCCCAACACCTTTATCGAAAGCACTTGAGAGGGGCCGGTTCTCTAGATATGAGGAGCATAAAGGTGCCAGGATCAGCATGTATATCTGCCGAAGAGATTAGCTGGGTTTGGGTACCACCAGCCAGGTAGAGAGCCGCTATGCATTGGGAAAGGGTCATTTTAATACTGAGATGAACCAAGAACTTGGGAGTGAAGACAGAGGAGGAAAGGAGGCAGAGGTTGAAAGGGAGAGAAAAAAATAGAGAGAGAGAGAAAAAAACAGCAAGGAGACGAGACAGAAAAAGAGAGCGATGCACATATAGGCAAAGACACAGAGGAGGGGACCTACAATCACAGAGACCCTGAAACTCAATTTCCAAACCCCAAAGCCACTAATTCCTACCCAATGCAGCTCAGGAGCCATGGGGTAGAGGCTGCTGGAGCAGGAGGCGAGAGAACACTGCGGTAGAACCCACCGCTCAGCGGCCCCGGATCCGCCTTCCTCCCATTTTTCTCTGTCTCCCTCCGGGCACCGGAGCAGGAGGACCATGGAGCCCTGCTCCACGCACCCCTCTGCCTCCCAACGGGCGCCTTCATGCCTCGCTCCGGGAATCGTCCTCCAAGCCAAGGATTTGGCTTGGGGTCTGCGTCAGGGAGATAGTGGGTGATGGGGGGGGAGGAGGGAGGAGGCAGGGAGAGCGATTTTGTTTCGCAGTTAGCATGAGCTCATCCCTGGGCTGAGGTCTGAAGTGGCAGGAGTGGAAAGCTGATCGCCCAGCTCCGGCCAGTGGCAGGATAGCAAATGTAATTTAGACGGTGCAAAATATTGCCTGGAGCAAACCAACTGGGGGTCACGTCTGCAGGCAGCATCTCTCCACCTGAGGAAGGTCCCAGTACCTCGCGCCCTGGGCTCTCGCGGAGGCTGGCTACAGGTCGGGAAATCAACCCGAGGGAGATGGGGACTTAACATCCATATCTAGGTTAAGACCGAGCCCTCGATTTAAGAAGTGCCTCCTTAAGGTTGTCTCCAAATTTTCCAAGGGAGTGCAGGTTGGCAGGCTGGCTTGGGGGTGGGAAGCTGGGGAGTTGGGAAATGCCCGGTTTCGAGGCATCGTCTCATCTTTCCTATTCCATTCGCCTAACCAGCTCTCCTAGGAGCCCGGCACTTTTACGAGCCTGTTTTCGGACCATATTTCACCCTAATGCAAACCTATTTAAATCATCGCCTTGTTTTTCGCAGATTGCTTCTTGTAAATGGGGCCATAAATCCAGGATGTCAAGCCGGATGGAGTGGAGCGTGGACAGGGGAGAGATGGAAGGGAAATAAACCAAACAGGGAAGGTATCTCCTCGGGCGAGGTGGGAGGGATTCGGCAGGATCTCCAGGGTGGAAATGAGCGAAGGCTGACCTGACCCGAACCACCGGAGTCCAAGCCAGCTTTTAGGGTTAAGGGCTCAGGTAGCCACGGTGTGCTCCGCCCCGGAGGGAGCGCCCCCCTACCTGGAAGAGCCTCAGGATGTTGGCTACCATGATGGAGACCGAACTCCCCGAAGCCCCAATCACTCCAACTACTTTCTCAGGCTTGACGAAAACCGGGGGCTCGCCGTTGGTGCAGCGCACGTCGGAGGTGTCCTTCTGGATGAGCGCCTGGACGAAAGTGAGCGACTGTTCGAGCGCGTAAGTGTCCCTGGAACAAGTGTCCAGGATCCGCGCGCCCAGCGTCACGTTGGGCAGTAGGTTGGGATCACTGTTGATCTGGTCCAGGGCGTAAAGCATCGCTTCCAGCCTGTGGATCCCGTTCTCCCTCTTGATGTCACCGCAGGGCATTCCGCTGGGACCCTTGGCGTGCACTGGGAACAGCCCCCCGAGGGTGACGTCCCCCTCGATCCGGATTGAGTGCGGGGCGTACATCTCCTGGCCGCGCGCCGCCGCCGCCAGCGCGCACAGGAGCACCTCCAGCACGCAGCAGGGGAACTTCATCAAAGTCAGGACGCGAAGCAGCTTCCTCAGCTGGACCATGCTGCTCCGGCTGCTGCGGTGGCGGCGGCAGCGCTGTAAGGAACGGTGGTGGGCTCGCCGAGGTCCGGGCCCCTCAGGGCGAGCTCCTCCGGGAAAGCCCAGGGGTTCCTGCAGGCACTGAGGGTGGGGGAGTCCGGGGAAGGGCGACCAGAGTGGATGAGGGGTCCCGCGGTGCCTGCCAGCCTGGGGCGCCTCGCGCTCTCGGGCTAGCCGGCCGGCGCGCCGCGCTCGCGCTCACCGGCTTGCCGCTCGCTCTCTCCAACAGCCCAGCACTGGGGAGAGGGCAGGGATTGCTATCGCTTTAAATGGTCGTTCGGCTCCCTCTCCTCCTCCTCCCACTCCCTCCCTCCCTCGCTGGCTCTCCTTCTCTCCCTACCCTTCCCAGCGCCAGCCCTCCCCACTGGTTTGCATCATCACGCAGGGAGGGGCTGCGTGCTGAGGTAAGGGGGGGAAATGGGTGGGCGGCTGGGGAATCGGGGGAGGTTTCCTCGGAATGGGAGTTTCGTGGTCCCCAGGGAATCTAGGGATTGCGGGGAGCAAGCAAGAGCCTAGCCCTCGCCCCCAACTCACTGTGGAAGCCTCCCTACCCACACCCACGTTCTGGGCACGGGTGTCATCAGCCGCGGGATGGGGCGAGGACGTCGTGCTGACTGCTCCCAAACCCTAGGTCCGGAGCCTAGGCTCTTAGATCTGGGAGAACACGAGGGAGAGGCAGAGAAACCAGTGAGGGAGGGGCGCGGGAAGACCCTAGCTAGACTCTACTCCTGAGCCGCCTGTGCTAGTTCTTGCTAAGAAAGCCACACATGCACACAGGAGCCTGATTGATGACTTAAAGACGCTTTACCCAAAGGGGTCTCCAGGGCCAGGCGCTGAGCTTGGCTGCAGGGAAACAGAAGTCAAGAGGAGACGCTAGGCATGGGAGTGCATCCTTGGTCTTCAGTAGTCACTAGAGTCAGAGCTCCGTGAACTGACGCGTTTCCCCAGCACGTCTGTGTCAAAAACCTCGGACGCATCCCTTCTCTTTACTTCGTTGCGGAGATGGAACAACTGAGAATTCCGCAGACAGCACTTTCTTCTCTAGCACTGACAGGTGTAAGGCTCCCTCCTACCTATTTCCAGAGATGCATCGGGTGCACCTGGTGATAGTTTTTGCCAGTAAGAAACAGCAGGAAAGAGGTGATGGCAGGAAGAAAAAAGAGGCGGCAGGCAGAAGTGTCCCCATTGATTGGGAATGCCTTTCTCTTTCTCTGGCTGGGGTTAGGGGGCAAAGTCAGGATGCCAGAACAGGTTGCAGTGCAATTGAGAACCTCTTTATGAACGGGTGTCTCCTCCTGCAGGTCCAGACCACGTTTGGCCCATTAAAGCAACAAGTGGCTCTACTTCCAATTCAAGGAAAGTGAATGTCTGTCCTTGGGGATGGGAGTGAACTTAAGGAGGTTAAACTAACTCTTCCTGAGGCTTTCTGTTGGAGTGCAGCAAAATCATATTATACAGATTTGAGGGCAGAGAGAAAACCAGAAACAAGACTATACTTTTTGTTTTTGTTGATGATGTAACAAAGAAACCTATCATTGTAGGGGGGAAAAAGTCAAAAGGCACCTAGTTGGTTGTCTCTGCCACCAAATACTTGTGTGCTCTCAGCACTTCTGTTCCTCTGTCTGGGTTTTAGTTTCCCCATCTGGAAAATGATGAGATTGAATTGGATGCCCTCCAAGTTATCTTTTAACTCTCAAATCATCTGTTAAAATAGGTCATGTCCCTTTGGCCATGGTGCTCTTTTTAGGCCAGTATTTTCTATTGTATTATGTGTACACCAGTTTTTGTATATCCAAAGAACACTAGGAAGGTTTCCTGATATAGAGGGGTTTTGTTGTTGTTGTTATTTCCTGTCAGGGACATCCCATCAATTTTTTTTTTTTTTTTTTGGATATGCCCCTCTTGCTTGTTTCAATATTTATGGTTTCAGAACAACTGATCCCACTGCCTGTGATTAAGTCTTCTTGGCTAATCAGAACATCAGATTCTTCTGGCTGTAGTGCTGTTCCAGGATGGACAGAAAGTCCAACCAGAGCCATTCAGGGATAATCCCTGGATTTTTGCTGGGGCAGCCAGGATGGAGACATAGGGTTATCACTATCACATAGGCAGTCTCTGTATAAGTCAGATAAAAAGGGGCCCCTTCCACAAAATACTTTGTTTCTCTTTTGGAAAATTGTCGTGCTATTCTGATTTTGTCAAAAGAAGATATTTTCTGTCATCTTCCAGAAAACAGTGCTGTAATTAATATACAAATCTACTCTGTGCACAATGTGCCTGTGAATCACCTTCAGACTCAATGCCTTGCTACACAAATGCACAAGTTGAATTACCATATGCCATGATGGCCCCTGCTCCTTCCTGCAAGTTGTGGAGCTATGAGAATATAAGCCTAAAGCTGTGCCAGGGACTTCCACAAGAACAGGGAGATATTTGAACCCCAAAGTAAGAGAGACAAATACATAGAGATAGAGATAGAGATGAATAAAGAACGAGAGAGAGAGATTGAGGCTTAATCAAAACATTTGCATTCCTGGATCCAAGCATGCTTGAAGAATTGCCTCTGGACTTTTAAAATTATATAGCACTTTCTTTCTGTTTGAAGCCAAAAGAATCCTCTTCTAATTCACCTGTTCTAATACACAAGACCAAAAAGGTGAAATAGCTGAACAGATACTCTGTAAAGGCAGCATCAACTCATTTGGAGGAAGATATAAATAAAGTAATAGAGAGGCATACTTAGGAACACACATACTATGATCCTAGTGTTTAAGCATTAGCACCTCAGGCTATCTTTGACAGACTACTATATCCTTATTTCATTTTTAAGTTCAGGCTATTTATTACAAACTTGTTGATAAAAATATTTGGAGAGTTGGAGTAACAAGTAATGTCACTTGATTTTTCACCTGCACATATCGGTTCATGCTCTGTGCTTCCATTTTCATTTCCCATCCAATAATTGCTCAATAAATATTTCTTGGCTGACTATTGAATGCTGCCTTATTCTGCATTTTCTCTTTGCTCTGCTCCTTCTCCCCAAACATCTGGCAGCAATCATTATCTTTCCTTTATTGCTGTCATCTGTGTGCATGTCATATTTCCCTTGCCAAGTTGTAAGATCCTTGAGGGTAAGGGCTGGGTATTATTTATCTTTTTATCCAGGACCATGTTTCAAATGATGTTTTATGCCTAAGAAGCACTCATGTGTTGAATGATTCAGAACTAGTTTTGCCATTCTCCACTGCCTTTATTTGACAATGACCAAAACTTAAAGTGGGCAGAGCAGGAATGCTGACAGATAAATCATTTTCCTCTCAGTGGCTATAGACAGTTTCTAGAACTTAAAAGATAATTAGTAAATTTTGAAGTAATTTTGTTTTTAAAAAATGTGCAGGACTAAAATATTCTAACCTTAAAGAACTTAACTCTCAGATAAACCTTTGATTGGTCCTTCCTGAGTCAAATGCTCATTTAGAAATTAATAATTGTGGGCCGGGCGCGGTGGCTCAAGCCTGTAATCCCAGCACTTTGGGAGGCCGAGACGGGCGGATCACGAGGTCAGGAGATCCAGACCATCCTGGTGAACACGGTGAAATCCTGTCTCTACTAAAAAAAAAATACAAAAAACTAGCCGGGAGAGGTGGCGGGTGCCTGTAGTCCCAGCTACTCGGGAGGCTGAGGCAGGAGAATGGTGTAAACCCAGGAGGCGGAGTTTGCAGTGAGCTGAGATCCGGCCACTGCACCCCAGCCTGGGCGACAGAGCGAGACTCCGTCTCAAAAAAAAAAAAAAAAAGAAATTAATAATTGTGGCCATGCCCATAGGCTGGTTAGAGGAGCTCAGAAGCATAGACCTATTTTTCTAGCCAGGCACCAGCACCACTTAAACTACATGGAAAGAGAAGTCCGCTACCAGAGAAACTAGTAAGTGATGCTGAGCTTGCAAAATCACTACATATCTAGTACATATGATTTATAATTCATCTTTATACCTTTAACCATGGCAAAGGATCTGGCACTTGATAATGAACACGGTATTTGTTTTGTTTGGTTTTCTGAGATTATATGGACAGAAAATCTCTGTGTAAGGCAGGTTTATGTAAAACTGGGCCAGTGTTCTAATGTCTGATTTAACTGGAGGAGAACCTAGTTTTAGGTACAAAGATTGTAAGCTGTATTCACAGGCTTGGTTCTATTTAGTAATCAATCTGTCCTCACTGAGGGGTTAATGAAAAGTAACTAACTAAACGTAAGGTCTTAGTCTTACTTTATATTCATTTGTTTTCTTGAACATCTTCATTTTACTTATTTTATTTGTTGTTCTGCTGCCAGAAGGTGTTCTACTCTTCAACGTCTTCTGCAGGAAATAATGTTTGCACTTCCAGTTCCCACTACATTTATTTAAATCCAATTTGTAATCTACAAGTGTGTCTTCCTTAACCACTGCTACTTCTGCTATGGCCGCGAATGCACTTTGGCTATTCTTCTATCTTTTATATAGTTCTTCATCTGTAACTTTTCAAAACACAATCTCACATTTTATTGTACTTTTGAATGGGTGTTCACTTTATCTTGGAGAGACAGAGAGAGAGAGAATATTCCATTGTCATCTGTTACACTTTTTTGCTGTATCTATTTGTAATAGACACCTTTTGTCACTTAACTAGCATCCATTCATCCATTTTCTGATCCCATTTTGTTAAGAAACCTTGGTATTGTGCAGAAAAATTCACTCCACAGAGTTTGCAATGGGTGGATTGAAATTTATCCCTACTGGTAATCCTATCTTCCTTTCTAGTAGTTCATTTAGGAATTCAAGGCAGTGACACCTAGGAAAAGGTTTGATGGGGGTTTCTGAAAGCATTTCTTGTGTCTGGCATGATTGTGTGCACATATGAGACCCAGGATTATTGTAATTCTTTCACTAGCTGCCTGAAGATGAGTTCAATACACAGAGTCCTGGCACCACTAGATCAAATTATCCCCAATGCTTCCCCTTTTGATTTCCAGTTATATAAGCCAAGAAATCTGCTCATTGCATAGCAAAGTATTAGTTGCGTTTTCTGTTACTTGCAGCCAAATGCATGCTAAGTGTTACTAAGAGTATTTATATTATTATTAATAAATAGTATATGAATACATTTATATTAATGTTGTACATTTTATATGAATAATGAATATTACCGAGCTTATATTTTTCACATGTTTATTAGGTACCAGGCACAATATATATCAATTCTCAAGATAACCTCATTTGATATATATCATCATCATTATTGTTATTTCATAGATCTGAAAATGGAGGCCCAGGAAAGTAAAAAGTATAGTTTAATCAATATGCTGCCATTTGTTACTGCTTCTTTAGTTTATCTTCCTTACCATCTTATTGCCTTGAAGCTTACATATCTTAAGTCCAGACTCCAGATGCTCTATGAGTGCTCTTTCTCATCAATTGCACTCAATTCAGAAAGACCTTACTTGTTACATCCCTCAGATCTCATTGGCCTTTGGATGCAGTGTCTGGGAAGCCACAAGGAGAGTCTCACCTAAGGACCAAAGGAAACCTCACTCCCCAGTTTTCTTTCTTCTCAGGTCTCAATGTTTCCACTCATTTATTCTCTCAGTACAGAGGGAGGACTGTTTTGTCCTGTCCTTTGGGTAGGTATATGAAACAACAGCTTTGGGGCAAGTCTCTCATACAGTAAGTGATTATCCAGGTACAAATCTCTCTCCATCATATTTTGTACTACAATTTAAAAAAACCAATTGTTCCTTATAGAGCTGTGACTCAGAGAACAAAATGGCTTTGACTTAATAGGCAAAAACTGTTCTGTGCTTTAAAATTGCTGGACAAGGCTTGTCTAGAAGGTCTTGTACCTCGCCGTACCCCTATAATTCTTTCAATCTTCCTACAGTGCCCCTTAGGTGTGTAGAGCATGAATGTCCCTTCCCTCCTTTTGGTAACATCATCAGCCATTCCTTTGGGAAAGCACCCTTCTCCTTTTCTAGGAGTTGAGATGGATCCTAATGCTCCATCTACTCAAATTCAGATATGGGCACACATCTAAGGTTGGCTGAACTGAGCTCTTTCTTCCCCTGGTGGAGCTGATGAGTCCAAAGATAGGTAAAGAACTTGAAATGTTATGTATGAATACTGGAAGTCAGATGTACTTCTCCTAGCTAAATATATATGAAGACAGAGACCTGGTGCTTCTAGCAAGTGTTGTTTCCACAACATGAAGAAAGTCTGTCTGAGAATAAAATCAACCTACACGGCGAGGCACAGTGGCTCACGCCTGTAATCCAAGCACTTTGGGAGACTGAGTCGGGTGGATCACTTAAGGTCAAGAGTTTGAGACCAGCCTGGCCAATATGGTGAAACCTCATCTCTACTAAAACTACAATAATTAGCTGGGTGTCATGGCACATGCCTGTAATCCCAGCTACTCCGGAGACTGAGGCAGGAGAATCGTTTGAACCAGGGAGGCAGAGGTTGCAATGAGCCAAGATTGTGCCACTGCACTCCAGCCTGGGCAATGGAGTGAGACTCCATCTCAAAAAAAATAAAAATAAAAATAAATCAACCCACACAAGGAAGCAAATCCACGATATGAAAAGAAGAGTAGAGCTCTGACAAAGTCTCCCAAGACAGTGGATCCAGTAATGTCTCTAACTGTACTTGCCTTCAAACATTTCCTTTTGTCACCCAATATATTTTATGCTTTGCTCAAGCTAGTTTGACTCCAGTCTCTCAAAATTGAGGGTACTAATTTAGATGGTTACTGTTTCAAGATAAGCAGCTATTAATTCATAGCTATTGATTCTTATACTCCTCTGAGAATGAACTATGGAAAGTTTAGAACTCTATGACATAAGAGCATAGTAGCCCTGGAGTCAGTTCTTGATCTGACTCCAGACCTTAAGGATATACTATCAAACTCCACATTACACTGGTTTTAAATGACCAGTTGAGTGGGAAGTAAAATTAAAACTTAAAAAGGGTTGAGTATAACTGATGGACTTTTAAATTGTCTTAAAAATACAATTTATGTTCATCTCATGATAAGAAATGTAGCAATACTACAAAACAATACAAAATTAGCCAGATGTAGTGGCATGTATCTTTAGTCCCAGCTACTCGAGATGCTGAGGTAGGAGGATGGCTTGAGCCCTGGAGGCAGAAGTTGCAGTGAGTCATGATTGTGCCACTGCACTCTGACCTGGGAGAAAGAGCCAGACCCTGGCAAAAGAAAAGAAGAGGAGAGGAGAGGAGGGGAGGGGAGGAGAGGAGGAGAGGGGCAGCAATAGTGGTAGATTTTTATATGTGTGTGTTAGATATGTAGGATATGATATTTTGCCTATTTAAGGCTGGTAGTAATTGTAAAGTAGTACAGAATCAAACCACATAGCCCTTGCATTCTAAAGACCTGCTTGTCTATGGGAAATGGAGGCATTTGAATATGCTGGTTGAACCTCATGTATTTCTTGAATCAACTCTGACTAATGTGTGAGGCTTATTCTGTTTATTGAAGACCTACTCTGTATTAGGTACTGAAATGGGCAGTTTATATGCAATGCATCATTTAATCTCTGCAATGAATCTATGAAAATATTTGCTATTATTGATATTATCCTAATTTAAACAGAAATACTGATAGTAAATAACACTTTTCTGGTACTTTCATTGATCCAGGTACTGTTCCAATGATGTACACATACTGATATATTTAATCCTCATAGTAAATTAGGGATTTATTTAATTCCTCAAATACATAAGGTAAGTACTTTTATAATTACCTCTGTTTTTCAGATAAAGAAATAGAGCTGCAAAGTTACTAAAAATTTTGCCAATCTCATAAATATAACAAGTGCCAGAGCTCAGACTTGAACCCAGAAAATCTATCTCCAAGGTCTGTGTTTCAGTCACTATGTTTCCTAGCTTGTGAATACGGAAGCATAGCACACTGTGTCTGTGTTCCCCAGACATGCTTTTAACTACTGTACTCTATTGCTTGTCTGTTTATTAGTAGATACTGATTTATATCAGCAGGGAGTTCCTGAATTTTTACTCTTCGGGAAGACACCTTCATGGCATGTCTAGTGAACCACTGGCACCCACTTGTTCAACTGCTAGTTTTTTTTTTTCTTCTTCCCACCATCATATGCATGGTCCATATAAGAGTCAGAGAATGTCTGTTCTCTATCTGTCTTCTAGGCCTGCATATAGCTATGAATACCTCTACTGTATCTTAAGGTCCTGGACAAGCTTCTTTGCTTTGTTAGGACCCTCTCTCTGTGTGACGTCCTGCTGCAGCTTATTGAGATGCTACTGTCAACCAGCCCTAAAACCCTGAAACTGCCAAGTTCAAAGCCTACCTGAAACAAGCTCAAGTTTGGTGCCTTGCTTGAAGTGAGTTGATGGTGTGTTTTCCTTTCTGGCTATTACTTGATTCAATAAATATTAACTGAGTACAATAACACTGTTTCCACAATACCAAAACTTGGCCATCCAAATAAGTTTTGTGTCTTTCAGTGTAGTCAGCTTAGATATTATAGATCTATTTCTAAAATGTTCAAAATATTGGGCGATTCCCTCTGGGAAATGTCTTAATATGTTTTAATATGTCTTATGAGACCATCTACTACATTGTTTAATATTCACCTCATTTAAGAGTCAAACAATATCTCTGTAGTTATTCATATATGTTCCTTACAAGTGTTGATTCTTTGTGATTTTGGCCCATTTCTCATTATCCTTTCTACATAGAAATTGTGTAAGACAAGTTGATGCTAGTATCTTAGCCATACCAGTTCTTTATTTTACAACTTTGATTGTTCAGTCCCTCAGATCCCCCCCATACACAAAAAAAGAAAAAAAAAAACAAACAGGTACTTATAAACCATAAAAATTGGGATCTAGCCTCATTTCTGTGGGAGATGGTAGAAGGTAAGCTCTTGTGCACATTCATTCAGCCAATCAATCTCGATTGAGAACTTTTGCTTCCTCATGATGAACTAATTGGTCCCAGACTTTCCCTCTCACTTACTCCCAATCATTAGAAAATCAGACAGAACATATGAAAGAACTTGTTTAAGCCATTGGGTAATTAGCAGCTCCAGACCATGATTCCCAAAGAAGGGGAACAAATTAGGAGAGCTCTATGAATGTCATGACTTTCTGCTTCATGCCACTATTCAGACCCAAGCTGACCATGACAGATTGATACATTTGAGGAGATAGAGATCACAGTTCAGAGACTTTAAGGAGGCTATCACCTGCATCTTGATGAAGGCTACACACACAAGATAAAGGCTACACACAAAAAGAGGACCAGAAACCTGTATGAGGTTCCCTTGAAGTTTATCTGAACACTAAACTGTGAAAACACAGGATGAGGATGTGGGACACCAGGAAAACAACAACTTTTTGGGAACTGCATCAGATCTCATGCATTGCCAGGAGACATTTGTGCTCTGACCCTTGTTGACCAGGAGACATTTGCAGAGCCCTTGTTGAACCCTCAGAGCATTTAGCAGAGACTCTAGAAAGATTACACTTTAATAGTAGGGCTAAACACGCACCCTAAAACATCTTAGAAACAAGTCTGGAAAGATTCACGCTGATCTGCAAGTAACTTAAGCCTGTTAAAACAAAATATAACAATTTTTAAGGGTAGACAGTGTAATACTGACACTTAACCCTGTTACATTTACATTGGGCAGAATCCAGTGAAAATTATAAGGCATATAAAATGCAGGAGAAGAATAAAAACAAATTTTGGAATTATATATTTTTGAATCAGCAGACAAATACAATAAAACAGCAAGGCAGACAGAATACTAAAATAACCCCAATGGTTCCATTATATTACATGATGATAGGGCTTGTACAGACATAATTAAGGTTATTAATCAGTTTATTTAGATAGAGAGATTATCCAGATGAGCCTAACCTAATCACATGAATCCTTTAAATGTAGAGGCTTTTCTTTGGTTGGTTGCAAAAGAGGAAGTCAGAGAAATTCAAAGCGTGAGAGAGATTTCACTCTGTAGTTCAGCCTACAGAATGGTAAGATAAATGACTATTGTTTTAAGCCACTAAAACTAATATAAACAGCTAATGTAAATATTCTCAAGAATTGGAGGAAAACATGAGCATAATGAGGAGAAAAGTGAAAAACATAAAAAAGAACCCATTGGAATGTCTAGAGCTGAAAAATACAATATAGGAAATAAAATATCTGAAATTCATTGCCTATATGTAACAACAGTTGCACATTGCAAAAGAAAACATCAAAGAACTTGAAGACACGTGGAACACTGATCAAAATCGACTTCATAGTATTCCATAAAATATGTCTGAATACATTAAAATATATTGAACTCATTTTGACAATGAGGACATTAAACTAAAAATAACAAAATGTCTGAAAATCACCTTGCATTTATACATCAAACAGTGCACTTTCAAATAACCTACAGTTTAAACAAAAATTTTATTTATTAAAAAATACTAGAAAATATTTTAAATGACTGACAACAAAAGCAACCTGTTGAAATTTGTAGTGTGTAGCCTAATATAGGTCTTTGGAAGATATTGAAAGCTTAAATCCTTATATTAGAAAAACAAATTTAAATTTGATGATCTAACCTGTGCATTAAGAACTAGAAAAATATAATGAATTTAACCCAAAGTAGAAAAAATAAATAATAAAAAGCATAACTCAATAAGAGAAAACATGTAAAAATAGAGAAAAAAATCAATAATACCAAAGCTGTTATTTGAAAAGACTAGTAAAAGTGACAATGTATAGCTCGACATATTAAGAAAAGAGAGAAGAGAGAAATGACTGATATAAAATGAGTGAACATCACTCTAGACCCTATACTCATTAAAAACATAAGAAGGCAGGTGTGGTGGCTCATGCCTGTAATCTCAGCGCTTTGCTGGGGCCGAGGAGAGCAGATCAAATGAGGCCAGGAGTTCGAGACCAGCCTGGGCAACACGGAAAAACCCTGTCTCTACTAAAAATACTAAAATTAGCCAGGCATAGTGGTGCATGCCTGCAGTTCCGACTATTTGGTGGGCTGAGGCGGGAGGTTCACTTGAACCTGGGAGGTGGAGGTTGCAGTGAGCCGAGATTACACCACCACATACCAGCCTGGGTGACAGCGAGACTCTGTCTCTAAATAAATAAGAAAATGTTATAAGCAATTTTATGTTCAAAAAATGGATAACTAAATGAAATGAGCAAATTTATTAAAAGGCACAATTTACTAAAACTGCCACCAAAAAAACCAAATCTGAAAATGTTTATGTCTCTTAATTACAAACCCACTGTTTGTAATCATAAAGTACGTTAAAGAGACAAACCTTTTCCCACTGTTGCCTGGGGCTGATGGTGGGAATTAGAATTGACTGTAAATGAGCATGAGAGATCTTATGAGGGAAAGGAAAATGTTCTAAAACTAACTATGGTGATGGTTTCACAACTTGGTAACATTAGTAAAAATTAAATTGCACTGTTTAAATGGATGGGCTTATGAAAAGTGAAATAGATAAAAAAAAAAAACTGTTTAAAATAAGATAAATAAGCCGGGCGCGGTGGCTCAAGCCTGTAATCCCAGCACTTTGGGAGGCCGAGACGGGCGGATCACGAGGTCAGGAGATCGAGACCATCCTGGCTAATACGGTGAAACCCCGTCTCTACTAAAAATACAAAAAACTAGCCGGGCGACGAGGCAGGCGCCTGTAGTCCCAGCTACTCGGGAGGCTGAGGCAGGAGAATGGCATAAACCCGGGAGGCGGAGCTTGCAGTGAGCTGAGATCTGGCCACTGCACTCCAGCCTGGGCGACAGAGCGAGACTCCATCTCAAAAAAAAAAGGATATAAGATACCTCTATAGGAATTATTCTGTACCTTGTTTGTGGTAGTTGTTATGATATATAGTTTTATATTTACTTTATATATTTATAAACTCATCAACCTATATTCTTAACAAGTGCATTTTTGTTTATCTAAATTATACCTCAATAAAATTGATACAAAAGGTTAAAAAATCTTGTAGTCTGATACATTTCTCTCATCTATAAACTAAAGGGACTTTTCTGAGTTTTAACATCTCTTTCTGCTCTAATTACATGCAATGCTTCTATAACTATTGATAAAAGATAAACTTGTATAATGTGTCCTCATGAACTTTTATACTTATATTTGTGTTGCTTCTTATAGAACACATTATTTTCCCATAAATCTAACAGTGATTAATGTTATAACTACAACTTGCAACAAGACATTGATAAAAACTGCTTAGAAATCTCTTTCCAACATTGATAAAGTCTTACTTAGGAAGTTAGGATCATATATGTCTTGCTCCTACTTGAGTGGCTGAAGAGCACACCTCAGAAATCTTTGAATATAAAATGTCATTTGATCCTCCTTCCTTACTCTTTAAAAGGTACCATTCCATAATTTTATCCCAAAAAGCTTGCTTTATGCCATATTTGCCAAAGTCGTGCCAGCTTCTTCACATCTTGCCACACACTCAGAAGTTATGAGGTAAGCTATTGGTTCCTGTGACATCTTTGGTTAATTTTTTTTTTTTTTGAGTAGAGTTAAACTTTTGTTTATCATCAATTGATTTTTCTTTTATTTCTTTTAATTTTTTGTAGAGATGGTGTCTATGTTGCCCATGCTGGACTCGAATGCCTGACCTCAAGCAGCCCTCTAACCTAAGCCTCCCACAGTGCTGGGATTAGAGGCATAAGTCACTGCACCTGGCCCATCCTCAAGTTTTTACACATGGGACAAAGTTTAAAGTCCCTGAGATGGTTAATTTCCTAGTTTCCTAGTTAATCCAAGCAGGAAAAATAGATGGAGAAACAATAAATCTGTTGAAAGTAACCCAACAAAATCAGGTAGTTAACCAGAATACTTATTTCCAGAGCAACTCAAAATGTGTGATATGCCTGACAGAGTTTGGGCACTTATGACTCAATTATAACTAAAAGGGTTCTTTAGAGACTTCATGAAATCAAAAGATTGAATTAAGGGGAGTTAAAACAACTTTAGAGGGTTGATAGACATGTTCTACGTTTTGACTGGGATAGTGGCTACATGGGTAAATCCATCTGTCAAAAGTAATGTCTTCATACACTTAAAATGTATGCATTTTCTTCATATGAACTATACTTTGAATAGGTTAGTAACCATTTTAAAACAGTAACAGTGGAGAAACATGTCAAATACTACTTACCTCAATCAGGTGACTAAAGTTAACATCAACAGTGGTAAACCAGGTCAATAGTACATATCCTTGATATAATGTGATAAAATTGGCAGATTACTTCTGTGGTCTTCCCCCTACAAGACCATAATGCTATTTTAATTATGAGAAAAAACATCAGTGAAATACAAATTGAGGGACACTGTGTAAAATACCTGATCAGTGCTTCTCAAAAGAGCCCATGTCGGCTGGGTGCAGTGGCTCACGCCTATAATCCCAGCACTTTGGGAGGTCGAGGCAGGTGGATCAAATGAGGCCAGGAGTTTGAGACCAGCCTGGGCAACATGGCATAACACTATCTCTACTAAAAATGCAAAAATTAGCTGGGCGTGGTGGTGCACGTCTGTAATTCCAGCTATTTGAGGGGCTGAGGCAGGAGGCTAGCTTGAACCCAGAAGGTGGAGGTAGCCGTAAAATCCTACCACCGCATCACTTTACTCCAGCCTGGGTGACAGAGTGAGATTCTGTCTCAAAATGAATAGTAAAAATAAAAAGAGCTCATGTCACCAGAAACAAGGAAAACCTGATAATTTGTCACAGCCAAGATGAGTCTGAGACATGACGACTACATGGAATGTTATAGTTTGGGTGGGATTTTTATTTCCTTAGGGAAAAATTAAGAAAATTTGAATAAAATATAACATTTAGTTAACAATAATGTATCAATATTAGTTCATTAATTATGATTCATTAATAAAAATGTTAATAATAGAAAAATCAGCCGGGCGCGGTGGCTCAAGCCTGTAATCCCAGCACTTTGGGAGGCTGAGACGGGCGGATCACAAGGTCAGGAGATCGAGACCATCCTGGCTAACACGGTGAAACCCCGTCTCTACTAAAAATACAAAAAACTAGCCGGGCGAGGTGGTGGGCGTCTGTAGTCCCAGCTACTTGGGAGGCTGAGGCAGGAGAATGGCGTGAACCTGGGAGGTGGAGCTTGCAGTGAGCTGAGATCCAGTCACTGCACTCCAGCCCGGGTGACAGAGCAAGACTCCGTCTCAAAAAAAAGTAAATAAATAAAATAATAGAAAAATCTAGATGTGGGGTATACTGGAACTCGGTGCTATCTTTGCAACTTCTCCATAAATCTTAAGCTCTTCTCTTAAAGTAAAAAAAAAAAAAAAGAAAGTTTATTAAAATTGACTTGAATGAGACATATGTAAAACATATGGAAATTCACATATGTATATGGAAGAGGCAGTATTAGGGTGATCATATAATTTATTGTCCAAACCTGGACATGTTTTAAAGTGGATGCTGTTAATAACCATTTACGGATAGGAAGATAAAGTATAGGACCCCTAAGTGAAAAGCATATTAAATATTCAAGTTTTGGTTTTACACTTCCTGTGTTTCAGTCCCGTCTCTGCCACTTGCTTGTTTTTATAAATTACTCTACTGAACATTATTTCCAATTTGGGAAGGACAGTAATACTTTCCTTACAAAGTTTGGGAGGATTACACAAGATAATTAAAGTGTTTAGTTAACACAATTACTGGCACATAATAAATGCTCAATAAATCATAGATGACATTTACGCATATCTAGACCTTAGTACATTTTGTTAAAATGTACCTACACAGTTACACAGAATTCTACACAAATGTATCCTCTTGATTTTCATCCTAACCCAACAGTGGTCATACCAACACTTACTCTTTAATAGTTAGCATAGATGTCACCAACAACATACATGTTCCACCCAGTATTTGTTAGGAGATTGAAGGACATTTGCAATAATGCTAATTAAGACAAAAAATAATAATAGTAAATAATATTGGTTACATGGCCTCTTTTCCTTTGAGTAACTCTCCCCATCTTACTTCTTCTGATCTTGCTGGATCTGACAGTCTGAGTTCCAGCACCTAGATGCAGATGTAGCACATGGATGTGACTGAAGCACATCCTCTTAGATACAATGATTGGTTCAGAAATAGACCTAAGACTACAGCAGAGTCAGTCAGACTCATGTAGGGAAGAGAGGTAATGCTTGTGACTGGATTCATGACTGGTAATGATGTTAACCTCAGGCTGACAATAGTCTTCTTTGCCATAGTATGAAGAGACATTTCCTGAGGAGGAAGTCAATTCAGAAGTAAGTAAACCTAAGAGGTTAAGAGAAAGATAGAGTTGAGCCAGGCACGGTGACTCGTGCCAGTAATGCCAAGCACTTCGGGAGGCCGAGGCGGGCGGATCACAAGGTCAGGAAATCGAGACCATCCTGGTCAACATGGTGAAACCCTGTCTCTACTAAAAATACAAAAATTAGCTGGGCGTGGTGGTGTGTGCCTGTAGTCTCAGCTACTCAGGAGGCTGAGGCAGGAGAATCGCTTGAACCCAGGAGGTGGAGGTTGCAGTGAGCCGAGATGGCGTCACTGCTCCCCAGCCTGGTGACAGAGCAAGACTCAAAAAAAAAAAAAAAAGAATGTGCAAACAGTAGGTGAACAGAAGGACAAAGTCTTCGGTTTGATTCTGGACATTTTCCTCCTCCATTATCGTCTCTATTTCATCTGCTATGAGGTCATTTTTCTCTGATGCCTTGTTTGTCCTTGAAGAAAAAGCTTGCAAGATAACCCATACACTCCCTCTTTATTTGTTCATTATTCCTGCATTAAAATTCTACCCCTCCTTGTTATACCTGTTTGTCTTTTATCTGTGTATCTGTCACTTTGCTGTCTCTTTGCATTTCTAATTTCTTGTCCACATTTGCTCAATGAGAATATTCACTTTAATCAGCAGATCTCTTTCCTCTGCAAGTGATGGAAACCTAGTGCAAACTAGATAAAACAAAAATGGAATTTTGTTGACTCATGTTACCAGATAGCCAAGGGAAAAAACTAGCTTCAGATATGGCTAGATCTAGCTGCTTGAAAAAGTCATGAGACTTTTTTTCTTTCAGAGTCCTCTTACCTTTGTATTTCTTTGCTTGTTCACTTTATTCCTTCTTGCTGTGTGGCCAGGCTCTCTGCACCTGCATGCAAGACAGACAAACATAGTACCAACTGCCTTACAGAATCCTTAAAGGTTAAAATACAAAGTAATAGAGATCTCTATGCCAACGTCCATAGAACAAATATTAAAAATATCATAAACATAATCTGGGCAAAACTGAGTTATGTTTTCTTTCAGGAAGTGATCAGCCATTGTGGTTGAGACACTCACCAGAACTATGCTCATGATAGAGGAGCAATTCCACACTGAAAATAGCAGGTGTTTACTCAATATAAAGTAAAATGTGACTAAAAATAAATAAATAAGCCAAATAACATTTTTATTATAACTATGGGAAACTGATTCATGAACTTCTTTGGTTTTAGGTAGGAAAAGAATAGGTTTGAGACAGAAGCTACATAGAATGCTACAGCGTTCTGTACAATAGTCCTTTCTTCATGACGTTTTCCATTTTTCACTATAAAACATGTCTTGCCAAACCATCAAAGATAAGTATTTAGTTATTTTCTGCCCAACATTTCTAGGGTCACATATAGAAATTAGCAAGAGCTGAGTTCTATTAAATTACAGTATTAAACATTTTTCTTGATTCACCACACCCAGTAGGCATATAGTCAACTCACATTCAGCCTGCTTTACCTCTTTGCATTAAACTATGATCCCACACTTTTCTCACTTCTTACAGTCCCAATTGTAATCCTTAGAATTCCTAAAATAGCTCATTGTATTGCTTAAACCCTGGAACAAATGGCCATAAATGAAAATTATCATATGGTCAGATACCTTCAGTTAGGTCTCTCAATTCTAATTTAGATCTTACATCATCAAGATTAGTGATTCTCAGCTAAGATGATGTCACCCCCTACCCCCACCCCAAGGATAGCTGGCATTATCTGGAGACATTTTTGATTGTCATGACTGATATCTTTCCTGTTTTCCAGTGGGTTGAGGGCTGAGATGGTGCTAAACATCTTATAAAGCAAAGGACAGCAACAACAAAAAATTATTCAGCCCCAAATTTGATTGGTGCTGAGTCTGACAAACCCTGGTCTAGATTAATAACTGTCCAGGGATTATGAACAAAATTATCACATCTCTATCACTTCATTCAATATGTACAATATACTCAAATAGGTGGATGAATAATTACATGAAGGCAAAATGCAGTAGAAAATAATGACCATTAATGATCTCAACCTTCCTTATAGCTCATTTCTTTCATTTTTTCTATTTTTGTCAAGCCTTCATGTTCTATTACGGCATTCCAGTTGAGCTCTTAGATCTTCAACAGAATAGAAAAGTGAAATAAAAAACATGGTGCACTAAAATTCAAGAAACCCTGGTACTAGTTCCAATTATATCTTGTATTAGAGTTATGACTTGGTAAAATAATTTACTCCCTTAGAAACATGGTTTTCACTTGTTTAAAATAAAATATTTAGATTAAATCATTATTTTAAGTACTTTTTCATGTAATAAAGAAGAACAAAATGTGAAAAGAAACCTACAAAACACAATGGTGAAAAAAAAAACAAATTCAAGAAGCCAGGACCCCTACTGATTCAGCTTGTCTCTCTTTCTCAACAATGGCACCAAAAGGGAGATTCTTCTGAATTCATTTTGTTAATCACTGAATTCACTGACTTCTATTTTTCTTTCGAGTTCTAGTGTTTGATGAATAAAGCAAAATTCATTCATTGTAGGTTCCATTTTTATAATGAAGCAGGAAATTTCCCCTGAACCCTTCGTGGATGGGAAGTGGAGTGCCAGCAATGGGGCTAGCTGACTGCTTTGGTGCCAGCAGGGGCAAACTCCACTCACTTGAATCCATTGCCCCACTGCGCTCAACCCTTTGCAGGAGGGAGCATGCAGGTGAGGGGGTGCAGGATCCAGGGCAACTGCTTTTAGGCACTGGCAGGAGCAAAAATTCCATGTAAGCCCTGTGGCAGTGTCTAGCAGGGAATACCCACAATCCTCAAAGCCCCAGAGGGCATATGTTAAAATGCTCTTTCAGTTTTGCCATCCACAAAATGTTAAACAACTCAGTGGGCCCCCTGGCTTTTCAAGTGAGGTGGTGGTTCTCCACCAGTGAGGGCAGAGGGTCGGGATAACAGCCTTTAGAGTCCATACCCATGACTCCCAAGCTCTTATTGGGTATCCAAGAAAAATAAGGTCACACAAAAGAAATGAAGGGTTGTTAATGTGGAGGATTTTATTGCTGATGAAAGTGACTCTCAGTGGGAAGGGGATCTGGAGAGGGAATGAAGAAGGAAGGTGATCTTCCCCCAGCATCCAGCTGTCCTTGGCTGGACTCCTCTCCAAAGCAACACCGTCAAGCCATCCCTCTGAAGTCAAGCTGCTTGTCTCTGACGTCAAACTGTAGTTTCTAACGTCTAGCTGCTTCTCCTCTTCTCTGCCTCTCTCTCTGCTGATGGAGCCTGGAGATTTTATGGTTACAGGATTTGGGGGAGGGGGGCATGGGCGGTTTTAGAAAAGGCAACTTTCTAGCAGGAAAACAGGAATGCCTGTTCTCACTTTGGGCTGTGGCTCCAGGCTTGAGCATGGGGTCTTCACCAGGGACCTGCCCTCTTCTGCCCAGAATTTTCCGGCCTCCTGTCTCTATCAATAATGCTTTGCTCTCTATTTAGAACTAAGTCTTACCTAATAAAATAACTAAATGGTCTTAGATACCATAATATGGTTACATTTCCGAGATAAATACATAAGGGCTTCTTCAGAAATTATTCTAAGACCGATAGTCTCATGCACAATGCCAATATAGTACAGGTGAGATTTTAGGTGAGAGCACCATTTTGCTTCTGTCAAATTGTTTGAGAAGAAGGCTTATTCAAGAGTTGCCTAAAAGGGACAGTTCTAATATGCCAAGCCACAGAGAAAACCATGTTCCAGAGACAGGGAAAAGAGATGGAAGATCTTTCCCAACAGTAATCACTTGATACAGGAAAAAATATGTTTGGCAAATAAAACAAAATCCTTCTAAATTCTAAAATAATAAAACAAAATTAAAATTACAAAAAAAAATTTCTTTGTTAACCAATGGATCCTTTTAACAATGTTTGCACAAAAATCTGCAAAAGAGATTTTGGAATGCCAGGAAACGAGCAACAGTATAAGACCAGCAAGAGTACTTACTAAGATTTTTTTTCTCCATGTTTTCTCTTAATCAGCCTTAGCAATTACATCTGCCTTAAGAGTGCCTGTTAGATTTTCCCTTTGTTGTATCTTTCCTTGATGTCTTGGTGAGGAAAATGAAAATCAATAGAAATTCTGTGGCATGGCCCTGGTAGCATTTGACTGTATGTATGGCTTCAGAAGTGCTTTAGACTGAATTAAAAGTGATAGGGTTCACAACATGCTACACCCAAAATACAGTGCTTTGGCATATTGAATGTTTTAAGCTGAAGGAATTTGAGAAAAAAGAGGTGCAGTAAGGACCTTTTCACCTTCCCATGGAGGAAGTTGGAAGACCCTCATTTGAGAAGTGCCCTCTTTAAGACAGAGGATGTTCCCCTAACTCACTACTCATGGCTCCCACCACTTTGTCCAACCACATTTTTTCATGGCTTTCTACTGTAACTGCCCAAAGAGTTTTTCATTGCCCATTGCCCAGATAGAGCCAATTTACCAAGGCAGGAGAATTCCAACAGAGAAAGAATTTTACACACAGTGAGCAGACCAAATGGAAGGCTGGAGTTTTATTATTACTCAAATCAGCCTCTCCAACTATTTGGAGGCTAGGTTTCAAAGATAGCTGGGGGGAAGGGGCAGGGGTGCAGGTGGGAAGTGGTCTTCTTGTGCATTGAGTGGCTTCTGGATTGGGTCACTCAGGAGCAGTTGGCAGGTCCAGGGTCCAGGTGGAGCCATTGGTAGAAGAATTTGCAAAAAACAAACAAACAAACAAAAACCTGAAAAGATGTTTCAAAAGGCCAATCTTAGGTTCTACAATAGTAATGTTATCTGCTTGAGTAATTAGGGAAATTGCCTATCTTGTGACCTACAAAATAATGACTGGCAATTGTTTATGTCTACGCCTCAGTGGAATTCAGGCTCCTCTATTCACCTAGCCTGGAGGTCTCTCATTAGCTTTACAAAGGCAGTTAAGTTTTGGGGAAGGGCTATTATCATTTAAACTACAAACTAGATGTCTCTCATTAGTTTGCTTGGCTTAATCTCAGAAATCATTAAGGATATCTTGAAGGCCAAAGGCAATATGAGGATTGACCAGATCCGATCTCCCCCATTGCCATAATTTTCTCACTGATATAATTTATGAAAAGGTGGTTTTACTACTTTGTTTTTCAAATCTAGTATAAAAACACTCAGGTTTAGCTGTTTATTTGGGTCATCATTTCTTTTTGAAGCTCCAGTGTTACATAAAACCTATATTAAATAAATTTGTATGCCTTTTTTTCATTAATTCATCTTTTGTTACAGTCCCCAGAGGAGAACCAAGAAGGTTTGAAGGAAAATATTTTTTCTCCCTACAGTTTCTGGTAATAAGGATGAGATACCATTGTCCAGGACATCTTTCTCAGTCCAGAAGCTGCAGTTGAAATCTGGAAACTTGCCCAGGTCCAGTGCCTCACGCCTATAAATCCCAGCACTTTGGGAGGTGGAGGCAGGAGGATCACCTGAGGTCAGGAGTTCAAGAAGAGCCTGGCCAACATAGTGAAACCCCATCTCTACTAAAAACACAAAATTAGCTGGGTGTGGGGGCACATGCCTATGGTCGAAGCTACTTGGGAGGCTGACACAGGCGAATCACTTGAACCCAGGAGGCAGAGAATGCAGTGAGCAGAGATCACACCACTACACTCCAGTCTGGGCGAGACAAAGCAAAATTCAAAAGAAGAGAAGAGAGAAGAGAGAAGAGGAGAAGGGAAGAGGTCTGGAAACTTTGACAAAGTTGGCCAAAGGTAAACATTCTTTAAAGGGTTTATTGGGCTTGAACTTGATTCACAATTGGAATAGGTAGACTTTGAAGATTTGGACTTTTACATCCAAAGGATTTTTCTTTCTTGAGGGCTCTCATTCTAAACAAATGGCCCTTAAGTATCTATAGAAATATCAAATTGAAAGAAAGGAAAAATGAAAAAGAAACAATTTCTTGACTGGTCTAAGAAAAACACACGAAAACACCAAAAAACTCCCTTAAAAAGATTAGGAGGTAGAGCTCAGACTTAGAACAAAACTTATGAATTGCAAAAGGCATTCAGACAGGCTGAGACATAGGTTACAATGGATAGCCAGCAAATAGCTTTGAAAAAGGCCCTGAGGAACCCAGCAAGGCTGTTTTACAGTCCCTTATAAAGTCCACTTATTTCATGAGACTTTATAATCAAACCTTTTCAGCTCTAGGCCTTCCCATTCAAATTACTTTGCAAATGTATTTTGGACCTCAATTGTAAAAATTTACTTAATGGGGGGAAAAATCTCATAATTACCCTAGATTTCTGACACTATAATAAGCAAATATGTTTCTTAATTCCTTCTTGGAGAAAACCTACATCATTTCTCTTTCACTTGGAGATACAAATCTTACCATCTCTTTGGAAATGCAAACTTCCAAGAAAATAACTCGTGCGTTCAACTCAAATGGAGAAAGAAGGGAGACATTTTGGAAATAAACTGCTACTTGATATTTTCAAGTAGCAGTTTCAAGTCCCTCACCCCAAATGTAGTCCACAGCTTCCATAAGATTCATATGAAATTCTTTAAAGTCTTTTTCACAAATATTGGTTAAAAAAAAAAAAAAGCTTTAGCTTCCATTGAGCAAGTAATCTTGACTTATTTGCTCCATCTGCTAGAAATGTAATAATATAAAGATGAGAATCAACTCTTATATAAATAAGCAAATTTTGTGTTTCTGTATTTCTACCTCATTAATGGTTAAAATTTAGAATGAAAGCTATAAAATCTCTATTGGCATCTGTCTGTATATTTAAAATCTCTACTGGTGTCTGTCTGTATATTTAAAATCTCTATTGGCATCTATTTGTATGTTTATGTGTGTATGTATGTTATGTATATATAATACTTTCTACGCTTGAATGGTTGAAAATTAATTTTAGAAATTAATTAATTTCTACCATAGTAATTTATAAAATTCTCAAAAGAAATTATATTCAAATTGACTTTGAGATAAATGCACACTTACATAAATTGTCACAGGTGCATCTGGCTGGGACTGGTGTCGTGGGCAGTAAAATAATTTACCAAGACAGTCGTAGGTAAAGAAAGGCAGATTTATTAGAAAAGACATGAGATACATTGCAAGGGTGCAATGGGCAGCACAGTAGAGAAAGGGCTGTCTGCCAAAAGGCAGGGACTGTAGGGAAGTACTAGATAGGTTGTACTGGAGGGGCTTTGTGCAGATAAAGTATGCAGATAAGGTCTTGCTGCTGGGGCTGTGTGCAGAATGGGGTATTTGGGAATAGGATGTCATACCAGTGGGTTGTATGTGATTAGCCATTTCTCAGAACAATTTTTTCAACTCCATCTGGGACCTCTTCCTTGTTGTTGCTTACTTATCAGGACTACACATTTAGTATTCCTAAAAGTCTCAGAAATATAAAAACTAACCCAAATGCTTTTCAGGTTCATGTGGCTTGAGCAAATCTTTAATAAATAAGGTTAGTTTAATATTGCTAGTGTAATAAAAACAGCTATGTCTTCTGAGTTATCAACATTAAGTATAATACATTTTTATTCTACTTGGGTTTACCAGTCAAATAAGGTTAAAACAGTTAACAAGAAAAGAACTTGAGATGATGACTAGCATTGGTCAGTGTTATAAGAAGTCTGCCTAAAAAAAAGCGTCCAAAATCTTTTTGGTAACCTGCATTCCTAAAGTTATACTAAGCTAAATTAAATAATAGATATTAATTAAATGTCTGGGTCAGTTCTCAAATAAAGTACTAAGACATTACTTTTGGTATCCTAGTTTAATATGGTATAAAGAAGTTAAATATATTTGGGTCTGTTAATAAATGTGAGGAATTATACTATGACGAAGCATATTCCTCTAAGAAATAGGAGATAATATATTCATAAAATTTGATAGTCTGCTATAGATTGCTAGTATTTAGGAGACAATTCACAGTTGTCTACTTCCTGGTTTTTTCAGTTAAAAAAAGGATACCAATGGCTAAAAATTATAATCAATATATAAAATAAAACTACTAAAAATAATAAAGGAAACAACTTTGTATGCAACAAACACAGGATATATTTTTAACAAAGAAACATACAAGATATGGATACGAGAACATATAAAAAATATAAAAGATGAGTTATTGTTAAGAAAAAAATAGAGTAATTTTATTTAAAAGTAAGGTGACTAGTTTTTCCAGAATTAAGTAGAGACAAATCCTGAATAGAAAGTTGTAAAAGGCTTGCATAAAAGATATCTTATCTCATGCAGTTAATTAAGCTGGCTAAGACTTAAATGAATTTAGTATAAAGTTTTAAAATTAGCTTTTAAATCAATAGAACACCTATGCAAAGGTAAAGTTTAACTTTTTCTGTTAAAAGGACAAAGATTTCTTGAATTATTTAAAAAATATTTTTGTTTACCTATTAAGTAATGTGCCTAAGAAACAAAAATCCTGTTTAATCAAAAAAAAATTTCCCATGCTTTATGTTATGCTTAACAGACCTTGATTACTTCAAAAAGCTCAGTCTCAATATTAAAAAATAAAGTAAGAGTTGGGGTTTTGTTTGTTTTTTGGCAAGTATATTACTTTCTGTATTTGCCTTTAAAATAGTTGTCACTTTGGTTAAATGGATAACTATTGTTTCATAGTAATCTGGGATTCTACTAAATCAAGTGTTCAAATATTTAAATATATTTGACAAATTTCCCAAAATCAAATGCTAAATATAGTCTTTTTGACATCAAACTAGCTTTGAGATTTTCCAGAGACCCCCTAGAAAATATCAAATAATTTCTCATCTTGTAAAGAGAGAAATGTTTAAGTAGATTTATTGGATATGTTAAATTATATAGTTACCAAATGTTTAATAATTAATTACTAAATATTTAACTAGTTATATTTATTTGATATTTTAAATTACAAAGTGAGGACATTGACACATTTCTAGGACTTTCATACAATTTGTGATCCGTGTATTAATAACATGTCTATGCAAATATAACATGAAGGTTTATAATCACTTCTTATTTGGTAATGCAATTATGAGTTACATGGGATTAAATTAACTGGAAAAAAAGGACTTATGATTTTCATGGCCCTTTCGTTAAAAACATTGTGGTTCTCAAATGTTTTGTTTTCTAGATTTAAGGAACTCTTCTTCCTTTTCCTCTTAAGCTATCTATAGCTTACAGCTATTTGATAAATTATGCCTTTATAAAAATAATGAAATATTTTCCCTTTATCCATACTGATCCCTTCACGAATAAAAAACTACTATTGAGCATTCTTATTTTTGTAGCAAATACAATTATTTGCGTTAAGTTTAATAAGAATCTGTTCGCCTTGTAACAGGACGTAATTGTCAACATTGGTTACATTACCAAGGCTTTGACTGGAATGTTGTGCACAGAATCAGAAGAATCAGATATGACCAGAGAGTTTTAAGGAACTAAGGCTGATTTTATTGAGCCAATGCTTATAAAACCCCTTGGAAAAACTGGCATGATACCTAGTTACAGGATTCACAGCCTTATGGGTGAGTTCAAAGGAGCTCACCTTCTGCCTGTTCCAAGAATCTCAGATTATGTTGGAAACCTCAAGAAAACAGGGATTCACTCAAACCAATAGGTATTGTAGGAAAAGTGTAATGCCCAGTTCCTGGCTTGTCCTCATAGCCTCAAGAGGCTTTTAAAAGTCCAATCTGAGATTCCTTATAAAAAATTACAGCAAAGCAAGCTAAAAAAAAAAATCTCACATAGTAAATTACTGTTTTTTTCTGTACATATGTAAATAACAGGCCATGTGTAATGAGAGAAGACTTAGTTTGCAAACAAATTAGTCCTACTTTGATTATCTTTGATAGAAATGGAGGTGATTAGAGAGACAAAAATTATGTTTCAATGGCAAACTATATCACATCATCTGATTATACAATTCCATTCCCACTGTTCATTGGATTTGAAGTTTTGTTATCTACTGTAAACTGGATGGAGCCTGATCAACTCTTTTAGCTTCCTTGAAAATGTGGTTACAACTCTAACATTTTACATGATTCTTTTACCCCCCCGATTTGGCACCACGGAAAGCTAAAACCTGATTGCTCACATCCTTATTTGGAATACCTAAAAAAGCCTTGCAAGCTGAAACTGGGCATTTCCATACTTTGTTCTGAGAATAAACATATTGGTGCAGTACAGTTTGGAGATTTCTACCCTTTAAATCTCACGTTGAAATTTCATCCACAGTATTGGAGGTGGGGCTTAATGGAAGGTGTTAGCATCACGTGGGCAGATCCCTCCCTCATGGATGGTTTGCTGCTGTTCTTGTGGTAATGAGTGAACTCTTGTTCTATTTGTTCCCATGAGAACTGATGATTTAAAAGAGCATGGCGCCTTCTTCCCCTCTCTCTTTTTCTTCTCCTTTGTCACGTGACATGTCTGCTGACCTTTGCCTTCCACCATGGGTGGAAGTTCCCTGAAGCCTTCACTAAAAGCAGACGCTGGTGCCATGCTGCTTCTACAGCCTACAGAACTGTAAGCCAAATAAGCCTTCTGTTTTTATAAATTATCCAGCTTCAGGTATTCTTTTATAGCAACACAAACAGACTAAGACACAGTGCCATCACTAGAGGCATTCAAAGTGCAAACCAAGAAATGTGTTGGATGTCCACTGTTATTGTCACTCCACCATTTCAGGATACTTTCAACTCAATATTTAGAAAATTTTTAATTGCACTCTCTGGTGTGTGAGCCTGACAAGCCCACTCACCTGATAGCCTGCATCAGCCCAGGACTCCTTAGAGAGTCTCCACCAGTAAGAAGGCTTTCACAGATCCAGCCCTCAGCCTGGGCTTAGCCTCCATAATTGTAAGAATAAATCTCTTTTCTTTATAAATTACCTAGTTTCCGGTATTCTTTTATAAATAACAGAAAGTGAACTTACACCTGTCTCCACCTAGAGCATGTTTCCATCAGGACTCTATCCTTAGTTCTATTATTTATTTTGTTTTATCCCCTTTCCTTGTGTGATTTCATTCACTACATGCTTTTTAGTTATAATGATTGGATGCTAATGACTCTTAAACCAGTATTTCCAGCCCACAACCCAGTCTTGATCTTGAAAATCAAATTTTAGTAGTTCCCAAATACTACTCAGAGTTCACAAACTTTTCCTGGGTAGGAAACTTTCTCTCCCTCACCCCTCCTCCTCCCTTCCCCTCCCCTCCTCCTCCCTTCCCTCTCCCCCTCCCCTCCCTCTCCCTCTACTCATCCTCCTTCTCCTCCTCCTCCTCCTTCTTCTCTCTGTCACCCAGGCTGGAGTGTAGTGCCATAATCACTGCTCACTGCAGGCATAACCTCCTGGGCTTAAGCAATCCTCCCCACTCTGCCTCTTGAGTAGCTGGGACTACAGGCATGCACCACCATGCCTGGCTACTCTTTTTTGCATTTTTTGCAGAAACAGAGTTTCACCATGTTGCCCAGGCTGGTCTCAAACTCCTGGGTTCGAGCAGTCTACCTGTATCGGCCTCCTAAAGTGCTGGGATTATAGGCATGAGCAACTGTACCTGGCCTCTTCTTTCTTTCTTTTTTTTTTTTTAGAGCAGCACTTATTATAGTGCCTTTATAATTGCACAGTTCTAATACTTGTTGGTTAAATCAAAATTTAGAACCAAATAAGCTACATGGATTAGTAATTCATCTAAGAGTTTGAAGTCAGATTAATTTGCCATTGGTCAAATCACTTAATTTATTTAGCTCTCAGTTTCATCTGGAAATTGGAGAAGGTGGACTAGATAAGTGCTATGCTCACTATTAGCATTACATTTCTTTTTAAAAATTTTTCTATTATCTTTTTAAAAAATGGAAAAAAATATTAAAAATTATTTAAAACAAGAGAAGCTTTGCCTATGAAGTTATGATATTTCAGTACAAATATATATATTTAATAAACTGTTTTGAGTGCCAAATTAGTGTCAGGCATTGGGGTAGACATTTTAAGGTGAATAAAACATGCTAAAGATAAGTAGAAAAAAAATTCTAAAGAAAGTGATTTACATTTCTATTTAAAGTTTACATTCTCCATATATGAGTTAAAAAATATGTTCTACCAAGTCTTAATTGAAACTAAAAAGAGCTTAAAAAGTGACTGAAAAACATCATACATTTATTGTTAAAGGAACCACTGAAGAAATGTACAATACTAAAAGCTTTTATAATTTTGAAACTTCAAATAAAATTTGTCCTAGTTGCAAAGACTTAAGAATACAGTCTTCTTTAAAAAATATTTGGACCATTTTAACCACTAAATAATTATTTCATTTTTTGTTTGTCATAAATTTTGAAAAAATTAAGGAAAGTCAGAAAATAATACTGGCCTAATATTGATCAGAAATGCCGTAAGGTCAAATAATGTCACCTACCTACTCATTATCCATGTTAATGGAGAGGTTATGAATAAGGCATGTTGCATATAGTAGTTCATAAGTGAAAACCATCTGTAATAGCATTGGATGCCCTGCTGGTGTAAAGTTATCACAGTATTTCAGAGCCACATATATGAATCAGAAATCTCAGAGGATTGAGAGAGATTTCAACTTAACTCTTCACACTGGAGTGAAGAACAATAAGAAAAAATTGTAACTGATATAGATTGACAGTCAGTGATAAGGGCACACATTTTTTCCAGCTATTTTTATGTTTTTAAAATTTGGTCTAAATTATGCAGAAAATATTACATAAAATACTGGAAAAAAGATATAAAAGTAAGTGAGATGGGGAAATATTTCTAATAGTTGAAGCCATATATTTTAAATTTTTGTCTTTATGGAATTCTAAGCATAGAAAAAAAGTGTTTGTTATCCCTTTTTGGACCCTTTTTGCATTAAGGGACCAGACCTTATTCAACATGATATTCTCAATATATAGTAGAGTATGTGCCCACGAGAAGGTGCTCCAAAAGCTGTTGAATCTAGTTAAACTGAAAGAAAACAGGAAGGAAATATGTGATATATTCATGATAGTTATTACCATGCCAAAAAATAAGTGTGTAATGCAGTAGAATCTCTTTTAACTGGTCCCCACTTAAATAACCCATTGGATTAACTAAGAATTGTAATTTACATTGCAAAACATAAAACTATGTTCATCATCTAAAGAATGCCCAAGGCTACTTAATTATATTCTAGTATTCTCACATTGCTGCTACCCCCAGATAAGCTCCATACTTACCAAGAATCATTTTTCTTCCCAGATCTGTTTTTTTTTCCAAGTGTACTTTTTATTACTTCCTTCATTATTTATATAACCTAATGGAATATGAGCATGGAAAGACAGCAGTTCCTATGAAAACTATGTTTAATGGTTTTGAAATATACTAATAAAGGCAAGTTACAAAAAATATTCTTGAATTATGTGCAGAAAGAGAAAAATAAAAAAGATTGAGGGTGAGAATATAAGATCTCTGAGGACTGTAATCTTGCATTGTTTCACAAAGATGTCTGAGATCTCATTTCACTTAAAAAAAACAATGGGGAAATAAACGACAATACATTGTGAGTATAGTTTATGCAAAGAAAAGAACATAGCTCTTTAATCAGCAAACTCATTAAAATAAATGTAGTCCTACTTCAAAATATTGGAAAATGAATGACAGCTTAAATAGTGTATCTTTATAAAACATTTCATGAGTTATATGACTTAAATGATTTTTCTTATTAATTGATCAATTAGACTAATCATGTTGAATAGAATACTTCCATGCTATCCAATTTAAGTGTGATATATGATACCAAAAATCTATTTTAAAAATACTTCCCCCGGGTACCTCTTCTTTCTGGTAAGTCCATTTCTTTCTTTTTACTCATTCTACCATGATAACTTGGCCATGAAATTTATCACCCCAGGTAAAAATGTGGTACATTCAGCCCAGAATAATGCAATCACTGTTCAGTTTCAAGTTGACTTCAAAGTGACTTGTTTTTCCCCACTGGCAAAAACAATCTTCATATTCTGACTATGTCAACAGCAATATCAGAATCTCTATATTCCAAAGAATTTTGTACCTCATAAGATAAATGCCAATGTTGGATCAAAAAATATGTATCAGGTATGCTTTAGTTAGTGGCTTTTCAATCACTTATAGATAATTTTTTTTAAAATTCTGTCCTTGCTAAAAACGTACTTAGAAAGTTTTATTTGGTTGTTTCCCAGGTCTGCTTTTAAAAATCATGTTGTGCTGCCTTTTATCTGCTAAATACCATGAAAGTTCTTCCCTCTGAAAAGGAATTGCTAACAGACATTCCCAGCTGGGGAGAGAGAGATCAGATTGGTATGTCTCAGAAAGAGAGTAGACATGAGACAGCATCAAGCCCACACAGAGTGGAAGAGGGGCCCAGAAGTACTGAGATGCCTCCAGAGAAAGAGCTGAGGCATGAGGGCCAAACTTGTGGAGGCTGGAGCCATTATGGTGAGGGAATAGGTAGACTTGGTATGGATGCCTTAACATGGATGGTCTATGTTAGGGCCTGAAGGGTGGCATTTCTGAGACTCAGAAGTTCTGAAGTAACAATGGAGCCAAGTACTGGGGAAAGAGAACTACTATACTATGAATACTCCATGAGTGATAAATCCACGAGCCTCAAGATTCAGCAACATATAAGGCAAGATGTGAAACCACAGCTCAGAGTTCAGTTGAGTTGTGAGTCATCTGGAATTTATCTGAAACAAGAAAGAGCAGAGCGGGTAGACTGGGGGCCATTTTCCCAAATCAGTAGAGATAGATAAGTATCTCCATGCACCTCAAGTAGACCTGCATTGGGAAGGGGAATGATAGAACACCCTTTGAGATGGGTTCCTATAAATCCATTCTCCCCTACAATGAGTTTATAGGAAATTTAAGTTTTTCTGAGATTCACTTATAGAGAAATAAGGAATCTGTATTCTATTGTTTCCAATATGAGTGGGAGTGTATACATCATTTTTTACACATACACATATGCACACACTCAAATATGTATACAAACTAAGAAAAGGAAATGAAGGTATTGGAGAGGAAAATCATGTTGATCTGTTCATAGAGAAAGCAATATGCATTCCACTGATTCTGTAGAAATTGTAGTGAACAAATATGTGTAGTACTTGCCTTGGTTTTACCTATTAAAATTATCTATGGGCAGTTCTGAAAAATAAAAACTCTCTAATGTGCACCCTCAAAATGTCTTTATTTTCTATTTATTTATTTATTTATTTAGGGACAAAAGTCTTACTCTGTTGCCCAGGCTGGAGTGCAGTGGCATGGTCTCAGCTCACTGCAACCTCCGCGTCCCAGGTTCAAGCAATTATCCTGCCTCGGCCTTCCAAGTAGCTGGGACTATAAGCGTTCACCACCACGCCTGGCTAATTTTTGTATTTTCAGTAGAGGCTGGGTTTCACCATGTTGGCCAGGCTGATCTTGAACTCTTGACCTCAAATGATCCGCCTGTCTCAGCCTCCTAAAGTGCTGGAATTACAGGTGTGAGTCACCGCTACCGGCCTTCATTTTCTCATTTTTTAAAGCTCGCGGCTGATACATTGGGCCAGTACATTTAATAACAATGCCATCTGATATAGAGAGATGTTTTATTGAAAAGTTCTGTTTTCTTGTGAAATGCATAACATGTCCCTAATAAATCAGACTCCACCTTTTTGAGAGCACTAAGGCATATTTTAAAGAATCAAATATTTAGCAAATCAACAGTTCTATCATCATGGTACCAAACAACCAATTTTACTTTTTTTCCTCCCCAAATTTATTTTTTCATTATCTGCGAGCAAAGAAAGCAAACTGTTTTCTCATATTCTGATATTAGAGGAATAGAATCCTTCATGTCCAAGCTCCCAAATTTTTGTTTTTCTTTCTTAAATTGATCAGTTTTTTTGAAAAAATCCTCTTATATAATATTGCCAGAGAAATGTAGCAGTGAATATAAAACAAACTTAGAATCTGTGATGATGCACCTTGTTAAGAAGAATACCTTGGCTGTGATCACGTTCTCCTCATAACCTTCATGCCAATCAGACATGGGTGTTTCCTAAAAGATACACAACCCCAAGTCAGTTACATCCTATTTGGAGTAAGAATAACAGATTAATTCTGGAAAAATCCAAGAGGAGTAAAGTTCTTTCAATGAAGTTAATTTTGCTAAATTATTTTTACGTCCTCCACTCTTTTATATTATTATCAATCTTTCTAACTTTCTTCTATTATACTTTCTAGTAGTTAAGAGAACATTCTCTAGTTGCAGTTCGGTTGTTTTGTTTTCCAAATGCTTTTTATTCCCTGACCTACTGGGAAAATAAAGGTTTGCTTTTTCGCTAGTACTACACTTCCTAGGTAGCCATGGTCTCCTATGAGGTCACTAGAATAGCACAGAGATGTAGCATGTTGTATTGACTTGGTTCTCATTACAGCCATTCAATTTAATGGTTGTGTTTCCCCAGAAATCATTAGTAGTATTCAATTTCCACTATACACTGATAATTCAACCTTGAACAAATGGTAATAATTCTGCTTCTCATAGCAACTACATTCTAATGAAAGAAAGAAATGAAAAGTACAAAAAAAATGCAAATCTAACTTCTCATTTAAACAGGACTTAGGGAAAAAATGGGATATTGAGGCAGATAATACTAGAGGTATGATGGAAAAACTATTTTCAATGAGGAAGGCAGGGAGGTGACATGATGGGTGGGACCTGGAGGTGAGAAAGGACTAATTGTAAGAGGGAAAGAAAGAGAGCAAAAAAGAAAGAAAGCAGGAGAAAAAAGAAAAGGAGAGTAAGAGGGAAGGAAGGAAGGAAGGGAGGGAGGGAGGGAGGAAGGGAGGAAGGAAGGAAGGAAGGAAGGAAGGAAGGAAGGAAGGAGGGAGGAGGGAAGGAGGGAGGGGAAAGGAAAGAAAAGGAAAAGGGAAAGGGAAAGGGAAAGGGAAGAGGAGAGGAGAGGAAAGGAAAGGAAAGCAATTGATGTTTTTATCTGAGGAAAAATGTGGGACTAGATGTAGGAAGACAGCTTGGAGTAAAGACGAACTAAAACAAGACCAAGGTAGGCGCCATGCTGCAGGCAAGGCAGAAAGTGACCTTGGATGAAGTTGGAGCCTTGGTAAATAGCCAGGACATAAGAGTCATGATAATGCCTTGCTGTAATTGCAAAAATGTTAGAGATGTTCATTTTGAAATATGAAATGTTCAGATAGGACAAAAAGTAATGGGTTCTTTGTTACATCTGTAGGATTCTGTAATGATAATTGCCTTCTGAACTCAAAAAATCTCACCTATCACAAACCCATCTCCACTTGATGTCTCACTTGAAGCCATTCTTATCATCAGCTTCATAAAAATGCGAAGATGCCCATCATACACGTTGTAAGATGTACAGTGCATTTTTTTTTCTAGCCAGTTCTATTCTCTTCAGTAGGAACAAGATCTTTCTGAGGTGCAAGACTGTGAGCACACACAGTTCAACAGAATTACTTCAGGGCAGTGAACCCAGTCTACCTCTCAGATCTATGGTGCTATCCTCCTAATTGTGGTCCATCATAGCTACAGGCCATGGGTTCTAGAAACTGTTTTCTCATTGTAGTTTTAAATATAATTTAAATATAGTATTGCATATAATTAAAAATGTAGTTTTAAATATATTTATCTCATTTGTTATAACTTCCAAAATGATGACCCACTCTCCTATTCTCTTATGGATAAATTAGCCAACCTATTTTACGCTCTGTTAATTTTACCCTGTTTTTTGTTGTTGTTGTTGTTGTTGTTGGTTTGTTCGTTTGTTTTTAGATGGAGTCTTGCTCTGTCACCAGGCTGGAGTGCAGTAGCACGATCTCAGCTCACCACAACCTCCGCCTCCCGGGTCCAAGCGACCCTCTTGCCTCAGCCTCCCAAGTAGCTGAGATTACAGGCACGTGCCACCACACCCAGCTAATTTTTAGTATTTTAGTTGAGACTGGGTTTCACCATGTTGTACAAGATGGTCTCGATCTCCTGACCTTGTGATCTGCCTGCCTCAGCCTCCCAAAGTGCTGGGATTACAGGTGTGAGCCACTGCACCCTGACTGTTTTCATTTTTCAAAATCTCACTTTTGTAAAGCCCCGTTTATTAAATTATTTTCAAGAACAGTCATAAAAACTGTGTTTATAACCAGAAAGTTTTAAGTGAAATTCATTTCTGAGGAATACATAAATTTCTCATGGGGGAACTATGATGGGTTCATCGACCTTTTTGCAAAATTTGGCATTTAAGGAAATAAATTAGAGATTTCAACCTTTTATTAGGAAAATAGCAACAGCAACAGAATAACTCCAAGCACTATGAAATATTACAATTAATAAAAGTTCAAACATCCAAGTATTATGTCATCTTTATTTTGTTACTATTATAAACAATTATAAAACATAATGTATTTTAAAATTCTTTTGCATGCATTAATTGTGTTTATACTTAATAACCACTGGAGCTTGGTAACCTCCCACTAGACTATTTATTTTTTTTCATTTTATAAGGTCAGATTATAACATACTAAAAGATGAATGAGCTATCTCTAACTTCTACTAATGAAGACATTTAATTTTTAGAGATTTTCTCCCTCCCCCTTTTCCTTCAAGTGTGCTTTGCTTAAACTGTTTTTCAACATAAGATAAACTTTTCCAAAATTTTTGTTAGGGCAAGTCGAGCCAAGTTAATTTTATTTCAGACATGCAGTTAATAGTGTATTTTTCAAAAGTCCTAGTAGCAATAAATTAAAAAGAAACACAGAAAACAGCATACTGCGGCCCAGTGGTGTGCCTGTCGTTTGCATGCATTGTTCTTGTCTACCTAACAGTCTATAGGTATCTCTATAGATGGCTCCTAATAAATTATGTCATAGATTCTAATTCCAAAGACATAAGGAGTGAAAAATTTTCAGAGTCAAATGAAAATAAAAATCAAAGCTACATCAGAACCCCAAGATTGGGAAGATCAGAATTGTTAACTCACTTTCTGAGTATGGTTTCCAGCAGGAAACCAGTGTGTACTTCATGGCTAGTCATGAGTATGAGCAATTATCTCTTGGCTGGAGTTTCATAGGGCAGAAATCCAAGTGTCATCACTGTATGACACTGAGAATATAGTGACATTTGGTGGCTGAATCAAGCACTACACTGATCTTTGATTCATGATTTTGTCTTATATCCTGGGATGAGCTAAGAAATTAGTGTGTTCCCTTTCATTTGTTGAATTGAGCAGCCAGTTCTCTGTGGGTGGTTTTCCATTAGGAAGTGGAAAACTCACTGTTCACCAGAAATGGGCAGCTATCCTAATTTTTTATAGGATAAATTAACTTGGACAATGTCATTGGAGTGATACTTCTGCATGGGGTGAGCCAAAGGCAATGACAGTGTTGGATCAAAAAATATAAATCCAACTGCATTTGAGTTAGTGACCTCACAATCACTTATGGATAACCTTCCAAAATCGTCTCTTTCTTCAGAAAAGTTGCCTAGAAGATTTTGTTTGTATTTCTTCTCAAGTCACCTTTCTAAGTAAGGTTGTCATGTCCCTTCACCTGCTAAATACCCTGAAAGTTCTTCCCTACAAAGAGGATTTGCTAGAAGTCATTTACATCTACAGCTACTGAAAGTCACTGAGTTTCCCAAGTAAATACATCCTTGTAGCAACAATGCAGGACTGTTTTTTTTTTATAAGGAGGGCACAGAGCATTTAAAAGAGGGAATACAATGTAAAAAGTAAACAATGACTAATAATAATGTGTTGTTTACTTAAGTTTGTGAAGAGAATAAATCTAAAATGACCTCACTACACACACAAGCACACACACACATGAACAGACATACACACAGTGACTGTGTGGTAATGGAAGTGCTAATCAATTTGATTGTGATAATCATTTTACAATGTATACATATATCAAATAATCACAATGTATATCACATAATTATGCTGTACATCTTGAATGTATATAATTTTTATTTGTCAACTATACTTCTATAAAGCTGGGAAAATAAATAAATAAATGAAAAATTTAAAAAGAAGGGATGGGGTTGAGAGCAAAATTAAAAGGGAATTCAGGGAAAGATAAATAAACTATTTTTTGAACACAAAGTAAGAGACAAATGTGTACTAATAACTTTTACATCCCTGATGCCATTTCATTCCCCAACCACAGTTAGTATCTCACATGAATTCTGAGCTACGACCTGAGATTTTTCTTATTCTAAATTTTCTTCTTGCCCTGAGATCCTTCACCATTTGCATCGGTGACAGGTACAGGATTAGAGGCCCTATGGAGAATGTCAAGGTAGCAAACATGTCAATTTGTATCTTCTGAGCTTCCCGGCTCATCTTTGGAATTCTGTTGCACAGGCAGTAACTTTGAGAGAAAAGATCTTTTGTGAATCAAGACTCAAGTTCATGGTATAAACAATACACTTAGAGGAATATTTACCTTATCAGGTGTTATCCCTAGGACAGTAAAAAGGAAAACCACTTTTATTTCCAGAGAACATTAGAATTAGTTGCTGGGTTGGATCTCATTCTGAAAAATGAAGCTATAATCCCACAGCCCTGTGCCAGGCTCAGGCAGGAAGAGGGTAGAATAATGTGCAAATAGATTCATCATTTAACTGGCACAGGCGATAATGTTAATTATAATAACATTAGATTGTCCCTCATTTCACTCTGCATAAAAACCTCAGTGTTGTTAACAGATGACTAGTTTATTTTTTCTATTATGCCCTTAGTAATTATAGATACAATTATAAGGGAGACATAGAATATTTATAATATTTGTCATTTGAGCATTCTGAACCCCTTTATAAATTACCATTTTCAGATGTAAAATAATACACCTTAAAAAGATTAAAAGTAATTCACTCAAGACATTTCTCTTTTTAGAAACACGTAACTTAAAAAAAAAATTCAAAACACTTTCTAAATAATTGTATTTGCCCTCATATCACACCTGGGAAGTCTTTATCTTCTATTTTTCAGCAAACAAAAATGTTCTCATCTCTATTGTTCTTAGGGTTTACAAATTTTACTCACTTCTATTATCTAATTTTATCTTCATAACATGTGTGTGTTAAGCTAAACAGGCATTAATATTTCCATTTTATAAATGATGCAAACATGGCTAAATTTGTTCACATGCTCTTCTCAAAGGCTCACAGCTAGCAATTGTCAGATTTAAATTCAGACTGAGTCTTCATTTCTAAGACCAACTTATTTTATTCATCAAATCACAGGACACAGAAAGTTTGTGTGACTTGTCTAAGACACTTGGCAGAGCAGGAATAAGAAAAAAATATCTTTAGATTTCATACTTAAGTGTGCCTAACAATCATTGTGTTTTTATGAAAAATGCAAATTGCCAAGACTTAGCCCCAGTAATTCTTACTTGGTAAGCCTGGCTGGAGCCTAGGAACCTGCTTATTTAGACACCAAAGTCATATTTTATGAAGCAGAGAAGCAAATTTATCATGGACCCTAAGTGACATGAGTGCCCTATATAGTTTATTTCATAGGAATTTTCTTTTTGTAAGAGGGATATATCTTTAAGTATATATAATGTATGAACTATATATAATATTGGTAATTATATATTTATATTACATATATATATTTGTTGAAAGCAGGTGCTCTTTTTCATTTTAGAAATATTAGTTAACCTGGCCAGGTATGGTGACTCATGCCTGTAATCCCAACACTTTGGGAAGCTGAGGCGGGCAGAATACTTGAGCTTAGGAGTTCTAGACTAACCTGGCCAACATGGTGAAATCCTGTCTGTACTAAAAACAGAAAAAATGAGCTGGGCGTGGTGGCATGCACCTGTAATCCCAGCTACTCAGCAGGCTGAGGCGGGAGAATAGCTTGAGCACGGGAGGCGGACATTGCAGTGAGCTGAGATGGCACTGCTGCACTCCAGCCTGGGCAACAGAGCGAAACTCTGTCTCAAAAAAAAAATTATCCGACACATTAAAGGCAAGGTGGTAGAAAAGGGCAAACTAAGCAGTCTTTTTTCTTTTTTTTTTGAATTTGAATTTGCAAACAATCTCCCATGGCTTGTACATAGGCTTTCCATTCTTTACTACAAAAACTTGTAGTCTGTCTATCTGTCTATCTATCTATCTATCTATCTATCTATCTATCTATCTATCTATCTATCTGTCATCATGTATCTATCTATCTAATCTATCCATCTATCTATGCCTTTGTATTTATTTTGTGGAGACAATACCATATGAGTTCACAAAAAGCTATAGGCTTTAGATATAAAGCTCAACTTCTAAGGGGAAGGATCTAGATGTATCTATTCCCCTGAGGAAAGTGAACCAATGTCTGCTAAGACATGAAACAAGATCCTCAGTAGAAAATGTCATTCACATGAGAGACCCTTCTGTGTACAGCCCAAATATGGGCCAATGACATTTTCTTCTCTGTAGCTTGAGGCAGTTTGAGAAGGTACCATTCTCAACTGGAATACTTAACAAAATGATCAAATGCACAAAGAGCCCAGAAATTATGCCTCCTCTTCTCTTTCCCTTCAAATGATTGATTACTTTGAATAATCTCATTTTACTCATACACAGAATTCCTTTCTTCTGCACCTAAAGGACATTCATATGGACATGATGCTCTTCATCTAAAATTTAAAATAGTGTTCATATTAATTTTCTGAGGCCACATCTGCACCAGGGAAAGGGGAGTTCGGGGCTGGCATTTATCAGATGGTTCCAGCCAATGTAGATTATTTAGGTAATTCAGGCTAAGGAAACCCATCCTTTTCCTCAATTATTTAAGTAATTCAGACCAAAGCAGCTTTCAGTTCTGATTATCAGATAATTAAAAATGAGGAAACCGAATTCAAAAGAGAAGTTACAGGGCCTAGTCAACCTGAACATATTCTGGATTCTGCTGATAGCCATTTTTTGTACTTAATGGTAGCTAGGGGAGCCGTTTGGTCGTACTATTTTAAGTTTCACATAAGAAAATGTCTTTTTGTAAATCAATTATTGAAGGAGGGACAGAATTACTCTATCTTGGTTCATTAATTCTACTTTTTTATATATCCCCACCACAGTCATTTGCAGTTGCAGCTACATGTTATTAGATGAATTCTTTAACTGTGTATTCAAACGTCATGTCCAACTCAGCAAGACCTGACTCACCAAACCCTCACTACCAAAACCAACTCTTACACCAACAAAGAGGAGCCATGATTGCATGCTCCGAAGTGGGAAAGACCTACCAAGATTTGGAAAATTATCTTTACTCTGCGTGCTCTTTAGTTTTATCATACATGAAATGAGAATTTTGAACCTTATAACTTCTAGATCCATTCCAACTCTCACTTCCTGTTATTTCTCTGTAGTGTGATGTTTTCATTTATTTACTGTTCAGACACCCTTGAATCTGTAATATATTACTCTCAGGCCGGGAATAAGTATATAAGTGTCCAGTTACAAAGGTAGACCTTGAAGCTTTATTTTTATGATGCTAGTATTTCTTCTATTAATTGCAGAGGTCCAAGAGAGCTAGCTGTCTTTTCTTAACGTCATAAACATTCCCTCCTCCTCCCAATACTACCTGTGATAATGCTTTGTGGCAATCACCATGCAAGAAATCTTGACTGATAATGACAAGAGTGTTTTCTGGTCAAACAAATCATGACTTTGTGAATCATTATTAAATATTGGGCTCATCTTTCGCAAAATGTCAGGCACATTGTAGTCATTCAATAAATATTTGTTGACTAAATGATTGAATACGTTAATTCAAGCATGGGACAAAATTTGACACAGGACAGGGTACCAGTTCCTATATGAGTAACAAGAAAAAGATCATGTTATGCTATAGACAATCTCTCTTGCCCTCTAAAAGTACTTACCATTTTACATTTCTGAATAGGTGAGAATCCTTACTGAAGAAAGCAAGAAAGACACTTTTTAAAAATAAGTACAGACTGTGTGTGTGTGTGTGTGTGTGCTTGTATGTATATGTGTGTGTCTCGGTGTGTTTGTGTGTGTGTCTTGGAAGAGGAGAGAGATCGAAGGATAAAAAAACAAAAATCAGCTTGACTGACTGCAAAGTCCACTGAGAAAGAGAAAAAGGACTGACAGGAGATAAGATAGAGGAAATAGAAAAAACATTTAAATGCTTTCATGAAGTTTGGTCATGTAGTGTCTAATACAGATTGTCTTTCAGGGATTGTCATGTAATAGTCAGTAAAAATATTCATTTCTCTTTAATACAATATAGAGACAGCTGTTCCTGGATATGTCAGAATGCTGAGGTCTGCTTCTCCGAAGGAAGTGGAGGAGGAGCTTGTCACATTTCGGTTATTGATGCTAACAGTGCTATTTGCTCCAGGCAGTCCCATGGAAGCCAAACTCATTGTGCCTTTTAGATCACCTCTTTTGATTTTTAACTTTCTTCAACTGGGAAATAAAAAGTACAAAATAATCCGTTCCTCCCCCTAGCCCCACCACATACACACAAATCTCAGTACGCTATAACAGTATGCTATAACAGTAAACCAACACATCCCTAGAGGGATGAGTCTGGTCAGGGAACGCCATCAGAGGTTTTCCATTAATCTGCTGGATGTCAAAGGAACACTAAGGAAAATGAGGTGGGGGCTAGGGGAGAATCATTTGAAGGGAGCGTTTGCCCTGGGGTTTGTACTTTTGCTGTATTTTAATCTTTTGTATATTGGTCAATATAATACCTGAGCTCTTTGACTTGCAGGTTGGATGTTTTGCTGAAAAAGAAATGAGCAGTTTATGCACTCTGAAAGTAAGACATGCTGAAAAGAGAATCATGATATTTAACTATACCACATTTAAGCACATATAAATCAACAGCTTAAAGATAAATGTTAATAAGATAATTACAATAAAATCAAATCAAGTCCACCTGCGTACTTGCTAGCTCATGATCAGCCTAGCTGAGTGTTCCAAACTGTTTAAACACATCTAAAATGGGACTGATGACAGGTCTTTTAAAACTTTCTAATGATACTAAGAAAAAAAAAACAGATTTATTGAATGATCTATGAGAATTTCACTTCATTTCAGAAATGAGCTGCTTAATTTCTACATGTAAGGTATACATTTCAAGAAGGAGAATCTTTGACTGACATTTCTAGCTTTCTTTCATTTACATGAACTTAAACGAAATCAGATTTCTTTGAAAAATATATTATAGTTCAGCCTGTCTAGTAATTCAAATTTCCCTTGCAGACTTCACAATCAGTTAAAACTAATGATAGCATACTATTCCTTTCATGTATGCACTCATCCCCAAAATTAACTAAGTGCTATCACCTAGGCATTTTGCTAAACACTGATTCTGCATAAATGAACAAAACAGAACTCTCTTAAACTCACTAGCAAAAGTGGATAAATGAATATGAAAAGAAGAGGTGAAGAAACCTAACAAATATTAATTCAACGCCTTCTATGTGCCAGATATTAGTTTTGGTACTGGGAATATAATTGTTAGTGAAATTCAAGTGTCCCAAACCTATGAACTTACACCAAAGAGGGTTTGTAAGTGTTAAGAATATAGACATATCCAGCACATTGTCAAAAATAAAAGTTGTAAGTATTTTGCTTTGTATGCAGAAAATTATTGAAATTCCAATTGAAGTTCTTCAAAAACTGCAGTTATTGCTATAGTATCCCAAAGGACACTCTATCATGTAACAGAAAAGATGCTGATTGAGAATCAGCGCTCACCTTTGACGTTAACTCAGTTTGTGCAATTAGTAAGTAATTTAACACAGCCAGGTCATATTTCCCTAATCTATTTTATGTGTAAAGTGAGAGGATGGATCAAATATTCTCTAAGATCCCTCTAGCAGTCAAACTCAGCATTACTGAAACTACAGCCTTCATCCAATCCAGAGATGTTTTTTGGGATAATTTTAAGCCATGAGAGAGAAAGAGGGGTGAGGGATGTATAAGAGCAAAGTGCACATTTTTAGAAGAACAGTGTTCATCAGGGTGATGTGGTTTGGAGGTTTGCCCCCTCCTCCAAATCTCATGTTGAAATGTGATCCTCAGTGTTGAAGGCAGAGCCTGGTGGGAGGTGTTGGGGTCACGGGGGCAGAACCTCCATGAATGGGTTTGTGCCCTCCCCATGGTCATGAGTTCACACAAGATGTGGTCATTTAAAAAGAGTATGGGACCTTCCTCCTCTCTCTTGCTTCCTTTCTCACCATGTAACACACCTGCTCCTGTCATCGACTTCCACCGTGAGTAAAAGATTCCTGAACCCTCACCAGAAGCTGAACAGATGTTGCTACCATACTTGTATAGCCTGCAGAACTATGAGCCAAATAAACCTCTTTTCTTTATAAGTTACCTAGTCTCGGGTGTTCTTTTACAGCAGTGCAAAATAGAATAACACATAAGAAAAGATGGCTCTTAGGATGTGGCAGTCGTTGTGGCTACTTATCAAGTATTTCTAGTTTTCCTCATTCTGATCCTCTGGTAGGATTGCACTTGAAGTTGGGCCTGCAGGTGACTTGCTTAGACCTATAATATGTGAGATGTGGTCTTCATGAGCTGAGGCACAATTCCTCACATTTTCTTACATCTGCCAAAGTGACAGAGATATTCCACATAGTGGAAAGTCCATCAACTCGTGTCAATGACTGAAGGCAATGGAAAGAAGAGACTCCTGCAGACCCAAGATAGACATATGGCATAAGAAAGTCTATTGTCAGCCAGCCACAATGGCTCACATCTATAATCCATGCACATTGGGAGGCCGAGGTGGATCACTTGAGGCCAGGAGTTCAAGACCAGCCTGGCCAACATGGCTAAACCCTGTCTCTAATAAAAATACAAAAATTAGCCAGGTGTGGTGGTGCAGGTCTGTAGTCCCAGCTATTCGGGAGGCTGAGTTGGGAGAATCGCTTGAACCTGGGAGGTGGAGGTTGCAGTGAGCCGAGATCATGCCACTGCACTTCAGCCTGTGTGACAGAGGGAGACCCCATCCCAAAAAAGCAAAAAAAAAAAAAAAAAAAAAAAAAAATGGAGAGAGAAAGTCCATTGTTGCTTTGAACCACTGAGGGGAATATCTTTTCTTTTTGAGACAGGGTCTTGCTGTGTCGCCCAGGCTAGAGTGCAGTGGTGTGATCACAGCTTACTGAGCCTCAGTCTTGGTCTACTGCAGCCTCAGTCTCCTGGGGTCAACCAATCCTCTCATCTCAGCTGCGGGTAGCTGGAACTACAGGGACTTTAGTCCCTGGGACTACAGATGTGTGCCACCATGCCCAGGTGATTTTTTTTTTTTTTCAGTAGAGATGAGATCTCGCTCTACTGCCCAGGCTGGTCTTAAGCTCAAGCAATCTGCCTGCCACAACCTCCCAAAGTGCTGGGATTATAGGTGTGAGCCACCATGATCACCAGCAGGATATTTTTTTAACATAACAGAACCATACTCATCTTGACTGAACTATATTAGCAAATGGACTGTGTTACCAGTAGGTCTGTTCTTGTCTTCACTCTTCTCTGCAAAGCTCAAAAGGTTGACTCCCACTAGTTTATGGCTAACACTAAAAAGGGAAAGAGACATTTGATGTTCCTTCTATGCAAAATCTGATAGAGGTTTATTAAACTTTTCAAACTTAAAATTGTATGTTCTTTTATGATTCATCCACAAACTCAATTTGGTCAATTTAGTAGATTTTATGGGTGGAATTATTTAAAAATACGAACTTAAAAGGTTTATTGTGGATTGAAAAAACTCATCAGAGATTTATTGTGGATACTGGACACGACATTCCTACTTTGTTCCCCCTTTCCTGCCACAAAAACTGCATCATTTTTTATAATATTCTTTCTCTCTATTACAGATCCTTTAAGATTTAATAATTTCAAGGTCCTTGAGACTCAGAGTTAAGTCATTATTATCCTCCAGAAGTTTCCTCAACCATGTAAAAATGCTAACTCTGTATCAGGCTGACTCATATAGAACCTGTCTGTGCATACACCACCCACCCTTAACATGTGAAGCTCCAGCCCCAAGCTGATGCTCCCACACATCACATCCCAGTTTACAAAATCCAACCCACAATATAACACCTGCCAGCGATAATATTATGACTGTAACTCACATTGTTCAAGTGCAGACCACAGCACTATGAAAAGCTTATATTTTGTGATATTTTTATGACTGATCCTGAAGCAAAGGAGTGGGGGAGAAAGAACTATGGATGGTCACGAATTGCTGGTAACTGGCTTTTGCTGATCTGCTGCAAGTGTTCAGACCTAAAACACAATTTGCAGACTTGTATGGAGAGGAATAGCACTCCCATTCATCAGCCTTTACTAATAATTCATAAAGTCTGAACTATGTTACTGATCGTGTGTCTTTTTATGCCAGCTTCGTATCTGCTGGTAAATAACAATCCGTTTAATTACAGAAATAAATCTGCTCTGCCATCACCATGAACTTGAAAGTCATATGAAGTTTAATAAAATAAGTCCTAGAAATAGAGAACTCAGACGCCACACTTTGGCCTCAACACCTTTTTATTTTAGTTCTTAAAAGACCTTCTGACCTCCCCTAAACATGGCTGCTCAGTGGAGATAATTGCTAGTCCTTCTTATTAGCAGTTTCCATTTCGGAGTTTGCTTTGTTATAACTACTTATTTTCTTATTATTCTCAAGCTCTTTATCAGACAGCCTGAACTCTTGCCTATATTGTATATTCTTTTCTCTTTCTTTCACCATTTTTTGTCTCCCTTTTTTTTTTTTTTTTTGCTATGATCTTCTCGTCCTAGAAAAGGTAATTTCACACATACTGAATTACTGCAATTTAGGTCAGAGAGACCAGGCACCATGAAAATAAGTTCTTTATTTAGAAAAAAAAAGTTTCTGATCTATTTCTCCCGTTAAGCTTGTGAGAGTCTCACCTTCCTCGTGTTATGGACATTGCAAAGAAGATATTTTTAAAGCACCCTTTTAAAAAGTCCCAAGAGGTACCAAATATGCTAATATCTTTCCACAACGCTATTTCAGAAAAGAAAGAATAAATTAGAGGAAGCAAAAACCTCTTATTTTGATTCTTCTCTTAATGTCATTGGTAAACCTTCTGTGACTTGATACAAACCAAATCTAATCTATTCTGCCTTTTTATGCTAAAATCATGGGGGAGTTTGTATACTATGATTATATTGGTTTTATGAGGGTTTAGGAGATTATTGTGGAGGGTTAAGTTTTACTTTGCATTTGTTAATAAACATTCATTTATTATTTGTAGGGGAGTGTGCATATATGCTCACACACTCCATGGGTATTATGCCAAAACCTTTGCAAAAATTATATCATTTTATTAAATATGACATTATTTTATAAAGGGAGAAACTAAAATTTTGAGAGTACAGGCAACTGAATTAAAGTCACACAGCTCAGAAGTGCCACTTCCCATACTAAAACCTCAAATTTGAACAGTGCAATGGTCCAACCCCATTACTACTTTTTTTTTTTTCTCTTCCACTTCTACCACATTTGCCTCCAAATAGCTAAATAGAGTGACTCAGTTCAAGTCAACAGATATTGCTGAGGGTCTTCTGTGAGCAAAGTGCCATGCCAGATGCTCTAGGGCATGCACAGGAGAACAAATAGAAACTCACAACCAAGAAATGGTGCAGCTAATCTTGTTCAGTCAGAAGCCTCCGAAGACAAAACAATAAAGCCTCTGAACAGATAAAGCCATTTTCCTTCTTTTGAACTGACAACATGGTCTAGTCAACATTTACTCTTCACCCTGGAGGGAGATGCCACTAACTGAAAGATGAGATGGTTTGCTACATCATATTTATTATTATTTTTTGCTAGATTTCACTAATATGTTTCCACCACATGACTTGACTCTCTTGAGGGCTTTATAGCATGGATGCCACTTTGAGATATTAAGGATGCCTAAAGGAGGATGTGAAAAGAAAATGTGAAAAAGAAAAGAAATTCTGAATTCAACTCCTGTGCCTCTGTTGCCAGGGAGAAGACAATGCTGGTGACCTGAGAATCAGCTGAAGACCCGGATTCTATGCTTGGGAACTGCTGTGGTTTGGGTATCTGACACTTTCAAATCTCCTGGCAAAATTTGATCCTAATGTTGGAGTTGGGGCCTAACGGAAGCTGTTTGGGGCCGGGGGGTGGGAGGCCCCTCATGAATAGATTAATGCCCTCCTTGTGGGGAAGGGGCAGTGAGTGAGTTCTCGTTCTATTAATTCCTGTGAGAACTGGTTGTTAAAAAAGAGCTTGGCACCTCCCACCGCTCGTTCTCTTGCTCCCTTTCTGGCCATGTGATCTCTGCACATGCTAGCTCCCCTTCTCCTTCCACCATGAGTGGAAGCAGCCTGAGGCCCTCGCAAGATGCAGAAGCTGGTGCCATACTTCTTGTACAGCCTGCAGAACTGTGAACCAAATAGACCTCTTTTATTTCTTAATTACCCAGCCTAAGGTATTCTTTTATAGCAGTAAGACAGGAATGATCCCAGAATTGCTCTCATCGGGTTTAAATGAGAAATCTTTTTCCCAACATGGCGGTTTTAACCCTTCAGTAAAAACTAGGGAAGCGCCTATCTACAAGCAAAACCGTGTAGTAGTTCCTGGTGATTCAGAGAGAACACAAATTACTCATGGGCTTCCTATCAGGGACCTCTCATACTTAAGAATATTAATACACAGGCCGGACTGCGGTGCCTTATGACTGTAACCCAGGACTTTGGGAGGCCGAGGTGGGCGGATCACAAGGTCAGAACTTCAAGACCAGCCTGGCCAACATGGTGAAACCCCACCTCTACTGAAGATACAAAAAATTAGCTGGGTGTGGTCACGCACGCCTGTAATCCCAACTACTTGGGAGGCTGAGGCAGGAGAATTGCTTGAACCCAGGAGGTGGAGATTGCAGTGAGCCGAGATTGCACCATTGCACTCCAGCCTGGGCGACAGGGCAAGAATCTGTCTCACAAAAAGGAAAAAATAATATTAATACACATATAAATATCTGATTATGGAGGCTGATTGGGACTATGAAAAGGTGGTAGTGGAGAGTGATGACCTAGTGGGAATAAAGAAAAACTACTTTAGGTTTCTGGGTCAGTGTCTCACTGTGTAACTGTAGCAGCATCTGAATTTTATCTCCCACTTATGAGGCCACCTTCACAAACCAACAACATACTTAGTGGTCATTCCCAAAATCATGGCCATCACTCTGAAGAGGTAGTTGGTATATCTTTATGCAATACTTTTGGTCTGTTATAATAGTTTCCCATATCTGGAATCACCACCACTGCGTCAACGGTATCAATATTGAATGGCTCATGCCCAGCTTGCTTCCGATAAGTTAATCTAAAGGTTAAGTTATACCAATGAAAGTATATATTTACTTTTTAATTCCAGCTTATAAACAATAAAACATAAATTAACTTTCTACTTAGAAAACATCAGCTCAAGAAGCATGGTTTAAAGTAGACAATGTCTTTGACCATTTAGCCTCTTAATATATGCATATAATATTTTAAAGCCCTCATGGTAAATATGAAGCTAAGTGAAGAATTGTCTATGCAGTCCAGTGTGGTGGGTTACGCCTGTAATCCCAGCACTTTGTGAGGCCAAGCTCACGAGTTTAGGAGAAGCCTGGGCAGCATGGCGAAACTTTGTCTCTACAAAAAAACACAAAAATTAGCTGAGTGTGGTTGTGCACACCTGTAGTCCCAGCTACTGGGGAGGTTGAGGTGGGAGGATGGCTTGAGTCTGAAAGGCAGAGATTGCAGTGAGCCAAGATCATGCCACTGCACTCCAGCCTGGGTGATGGAGCCAGAAGTAATTTTTAAATCCAGGGATAAAACTGTGGTGTCTGTACAAACCCTATACCATTAATATATAAGTAAACATAAATTTCATCACATAACAATAGCATGTTTTTCCTCAAACCCATTCAGGTACACGATGTTTTTATTGTAGTATTGTGACAGCAGGCAGAATGGTTTAGTCAGAAGATGTGGGAATGAGACTGCCCTCATGTTAATTTGGGACACTCAGAAGCATGATAGCTAAATCCTGGTATATGTGATTACTCTTTCTCCTACAACAAAAATTTATAGAAGGGTGATAAGAAGTGATTTAAAGAAGCACATTTCTTTTTTCTTGACTTCAACCAAAATTAGCAAAATGTAAGCTATTCTGGAAAAGTCCAAGAAACGCTATTAGTGAAATAGGAGTGGTGTGAACAACTGCACTCTATTTTGTTGCTCTTCTGAAGTTTGAGGAGTTTCTACTTACTAACAAGATTGGACAAACTGTTTTCTTTGCTTCCATTAAAAATAAATAGAATTATGGATGACATAGGGGAAAAAGTTACAATCTGTAATTTATCCTAAATTACAAGTTAAAGTTGCAATTTTCAGGTCTGAATATGTTTGACAATAAGGACACAGAGCTAAAATCTCAATGGGCAATAATACCTCAGGTTGCAGTGGACAAAGGATAAGACACTTCATGACATTTGAAAGCAGCCATTATATTGATGGTCTTCCATATATTCCAAGATTAATCAGAAATTATCGTTTGATGTTTGCTATAGCTTTTGATGGGAACACTAAATCTTTTAAATTCATGATTTGATGTTCAACATTCTTGTTGATTATTTTAATCACATCACACACAGAAGTACTTCAGTCATCCAATACCTCCCAGGAGGCATAGCCTCAATTGCTATCTCTAATCTTTTTAGAGCACCCTCTTCTGCTACTGTTCATTAATTAAACATAGCTCTGCTGATGCTTCTTTTGGCTGCTGCTCCCCCAGAAGCTGCCAGATTGCTTGTCATCATCTTATTCCCTTCATCCCAACCAAGTTCATTATCAATTATTTTCCTCTTTCAGAACTATCTTTCTCTTTTAGAATATTCTTTGATGACTTGATAAGTCTTTACAGTCAAATCCCACCTCCATTTACTAATATTACTACTCTCAAAGGCACCACCAATCTTTCTTTGTAATCTTTTCTTTAGTCGCCAAAGAAGCTTAAGACTCCAGGATCAACTGTGGACATACAAAACTAAATCCTCATATTGAAGAGTAAAATTTCAAACCAGGGGGCGAGGTTGATACCAAAAATCAGTGTCAATGTAAAAAATTAGAAATTACAGCAATAATACTGTAACACTGATTTATTTATTTTCATATGCTATATGTATTTAAAGCGCAAATATTTATTAAGGAGCAATACTATGTTAAACATTGTGCTGGATAGGTGGGCAGGATAAAAATGGCATTTTTGGCAGGATATATTTTCCAAAAACACTCACGTATTTTTCTCATAATGTGACTTTGACACTTGTCCTATAGACAGATGAGGGTCTGTGTTATTTTCCCCTCAATCTTACAACTATGGCTTACCACTATGACAATGCCAATGCTATTTGATGCCTAAAAGTAGGTCAAAAAGACCACAGAGTTTTTTGCTTGGTTCTTTTGGGACACTCATTTAGGAGCCCTATGCTATTGTGTAAGCTGTCTGACTGTCGTAAGGTAGCCATGCTATAAGGAAGCCCAAATAAAAAGCTGGCAGAAAATGAGACCTTATATCTTTAACTAGTTCACTACCAACAGCCAGCTCCAACTTGCCAGCTCCAGCCATGTAAGTGAACCATCTCGAAAGTGACTCCTCAGCTCCTAGTCAAACTGCCCTAGCCAATGTTGCACAGAGTAGAGACAAGCGTGAACTACTGAGCCCTGCCCAAATTGCCGACTCAATGATAATTGTCTTTTCAGGCACCAGGTTTTGGAGTGGCTACTCAGTAACAGATAACTGATGCAGTCCAAAATGTGCAGCACCTACAGTCTACAGTGGAAGACATCATTTTTTCACGTAGTTCATCATGTGTGAATTAGTTGGAATAAATACCTCAGGAAGCCAGACATTATGCTGAAACAAGACCTTTGGGTGCATTAGCTCCTTCCTTATGAACTTCACAGCGATTTGCTGGAACACATGAGATAAAAATCTAGGACTATACATGAGATCAAATCTTATGACCATGAGAAGCACCCTCTAGAGTTGTGTGCACAGTGCAATTCTGACCCAAGATAAAAACTGGGCATTCAAAAAGTCCCAAAAAGTCAGAATACAGTCCAGAAAACTAGGTCCAGAAAACCAGGTCCAGAACGTCAGAAAATAACCTAATTCCTTTTGCCAGAACGTACTTCTTGAACTTTAACATATTCACGGCCTATTCATTCCAATGCTGGGAAGCTTTTTGTTTTACTTCCAAGTATTGATTTTAGTAATAATAGTAACATTAACACTGCTACTACTACTGCATTTATTAATCAGTTAAAAATTTCTAAATACTTTACTAGGTATGTATTTTCTCATCAAAGAACCCTATGGAATAGATGCTAATGTTCTCAACATTTTATGAAAAGGAAATTGGAGCATAGCGAAGTGAAATCAGTTGCCCAAGGTCATACAACATGCAAACAGTGGTGCTGTGTTTGAAGTCAGAGTACCTCATTCCACAGCCTGCATTCTTCACCACTGTGCAACCTGTCCTCTTTTGTGCTCTGGCAATGCCTAGTAGTGCCATTCTCAGTTTACTCATCTGAACTGTCAAATTGATGGCAAGTTCCTAAGGGCAAGAGTTAAGCCTGAGGCACTATTTTATCTGTACTCCCTAATGAAATGCACAAGGGCAGTATATTGTTGATGCTCAATAAATGCTTGTTACATAAATGCATGAAGGAACAAATTGTGTAAGTCACCTCTCCTCCCTGGATCATGATATTCTCATCAGGAACCTGAGGATGTTGCAGTAGATATACAGGAATATCTCTTTTGGCTGTGAAATTCTGTGATTCCCTGACTTGAACTACCTCTAAGTGAAGCAGGAACTGCGAATTTTCATTCAATGTTGCCTTGATCCCTAGACTAGAAAATAATAAAAGTTTTACAGGGTTGCACTGAGACTAGCTCTTCTTTTTTTAGCGTTGGGGATTTCCTGTGCTACTTTAGTTAAATAGATCATACGCTCTGGATTCTTGAGAGGAACCCACTTGAAAGAGTCACACTTTTGTTCTTTGAGATGAATGGGCAAATGGAACATACTCAAGGCTCACAGGACTTGCCAGCTCTTAGGGCAGATGTGGGTCAAGGTTGGGCTGTCAGTATCACTCTTTTGGGTCTCTTTGTTTGTCAGGGATAACCCATCTGGGTCGTTCTCATCATATGAACCACAAGGCAAGAGAAATGGGAAGCTGAAGCTCCTTTTGCAAGGTAGCAAAATGGACTCCACTTCTCATATATCAGAGTGCTTGCAATTTGGTATATAAATGCTTGGAATGTTAAGTTGGCTTTAGAAGGGTGATAATCTACCTCTGTTACCTCATCTAATTTTGCAGTTTTTTAAATTGGGGGAAGAAGAAGAAGGTATTAAGTTCATTGCCAAGCAAAATTACTCAGCACAACACTCACTCTCTGAGCTCTCACAAATGAGAGGCGGCTCTCTGTCCTAGATTCTATGCTCCATTTAGGTGTCATAGTCATCACATCAAAGTCACTTTGTTGTTGTTGTTGTTTTGCTCAGAAATGCTCATATTTTCCCCCTTTGCAATCTATTGACTATTCTCCCATATAATTTTCCTGGACTTCCTGGGTTGTTCTATTTTACTATTTCCTCAGCGATGACTTTAGAAAAGGAATTTGGTATTTATAGGACACAGTTCATACCATCCTTTCCTAACTTTATATTCTCGTCAAGTCGTCTGTAAAATGAGTCACTTTCTGTTACAGCTAACACAGTAAACTTAAAGTTACCATCTTTGGAGGGAGAAGGAAACAACCTAAATTAGTAGAACCCATTATCAATTCAAGGGTTAATACATGTCAATTTGACACTGTAGATATTTAAACATTTTCACAAGTATTATATTACATTCCTATTGAATCTACCTACAGGAGTCCTTGCCTCTCTTCTCTTTGTGTGTCAAAAATATATGTATTTTATTGCTAATGCTTTGGTCAACTCCTGGAATTTGTACCTAGTTTATGACTCTTACTGCTCTGGGATTTTCTGGGGACCACTCCTAGACATATCTTACTACACATTCTTACAGACCCTTGTAAATATCAACACTTTGTGTCTGTTATTACAATAGTTATACATATAAGCTATTTTGCAGAGCCTGCCAAGATGACAAGTTCTCCCAGGGTTATCCAGTCACTTTGCTCACATTAAAACTTTGGACGTCACCCAATTTCCTTCAAATGAATGTGACAGAATACTGAACCATTGCTTACTGAGTTTCTTCTTTTTTTGGCCCTTCTTTGTTCTTTGACAACAGTGTTTAATAACCACACTGTCCCTCCTCTGTTTCCATGGCTAGTAACCCCGAGGTTGCTTTTGACTCAGATTCTTTCTTTGAGATTCACATTAGTCATGCAGTTAGTAATTCATGTATATACAGCTTGGCACGGAGATATATAGAAAATTGGAATGATGGTCGCACGTTCTCCCTGCTCCTTGCTTTCCCTTGTTGCCTTCAGTCTACATTGCTGTGTGGAAACACTGGGTCCCCTGCCTCTTTCTAACCTTTAATGGTTTGGCACATTTTGAATTGCTTGCAGTCACCTTATGAGAGTTGAGTGCACAGATTTTCTTTCATTTATACCTGTCGTACAGAATTACAAAATTATTGTATCAAGTGGATAGCCTCTTTATTCCTTGGCCTACATGAATATCCCTTCTATTCTTCCTTCCTCCCTCTTTCCATTCTTACTTTCCTCCCTCCCTCCTTCCTTCCTTTGTTTCTTCCATTTTCATTAGTCATTTGTTGAACACCTATTATGAACCATGTTTTGTTCCAGACACTGGAGAGAGCATGCTCAAGAAAAAAAAGATGAGATTGCTGGTCCTTATATTTCTGGAAGGCAAGAAAAGGAGGTCCCAGGAAACATTTAAAAGGAATAAAACATAAACAGGATAGCTACATGTAGTGATAAATTGTCTAATAGCAAATATAAAGGGCAATGTAATAAAGAGTGACTTGGGGCAGGTAAGATACTCAAGAGAGACTTCTGAGTTAAGTTAAAACTATCATAACAAGGAACTAACTAATCATCAAAGGCTTTAAAATAAGAACATTCCAGGCAAAGGGAACAGCTTATGCTATGATGTGGAAAAAACTTGGCTTGACCAAAAAGTCAGAAAAAAATTCATTAAAAATAGTAAAATCAAATTTGAGAGCAAGAACATACTCATCTTCCCCATGTTAAAAATGGTTAAACAAATAAAAAAATGAGTAATGGCATTCCAAAAAGGATACCGATCATCTGTTTTCTCCAGTCATTTGTTTCAATGATACTGGATGGAACTCAGCTTCGCCCATTAAATATTGAACTAAACGTCTGTGGTACTGTAACTAGACGGCCAATGTAGTATATCTGACTCTATTACTTTATATCAGCCCTCCATTCCCAACTTTTTAAAATAAGAAAACAACTTTGGAGAATGGTACAGAGGCATGGGTGCCTGCTATAACATAATACCAAAGTCTGAAAATTAGGAACTGGAAGTACATGCATGCACCTTTGTGTCAAGAAGCAGGTGTAAGATTATGTAGAATCCTGCTATTCATAACAAACAACTAAACATCTTTCATACTAAACTAGATACATTGTATAATGTCCATACAATGGAATACATTGTGATATGTTTATAGGATAGAATGTGAAAGACCCAAGGAATGCTACAAACAAGAGCATGAATGAAAACCACAAATGTAGAGTTAAGGAAGATAGACATACAAGAATATATACTATTAAGATTCAGTGTATTTAAACTTCAAAAAATAATAAAGCCCAGTATTTTTGGATACATGGTAATGTAGTAAAACTATAAAGGGAGATAGTAGCCATGACCATAAAAGGAAAGGTAGTAGGTGGGGAGAAAGGTAGCTGGAATTGGGCTAGGCTGTGTAGTGATTCTCAGGAGCAGGCAATTATCAGTTTTTTGATTTAGGTACATTACATGAGTGTTCTTTTTTTCAGGAGACAAATCACTGACCTATATTTTACGGTGTACTAATCTATATGTCTATTAAATTTTACAATAAAAAATAGTAACTAGCATAGTTCCTGGCCCACACTAAACGTTCCATATATTAAAATGGAAGGCATTATAAGCTTGGAAAATATATTTCTCCTCCTCATCTATGAAAGGAAAGATTAAGTGAAATGTTTCCTAAGTGCTTTCCGTTTTTCTTTTTTTTTTTGAGATGGAGTCTCACTCTGTTGCCCAGACTGGAGTGCAGTGGCACAATCTTGGCTCACTGCAACCTCCACCTCCTGGGTTCAAATGACTCCTGCCTCAGCCTCCAGATTAGCTGGGATTACAGGCATGCACCACCATGCCCAGCTAAGTTTTCTATTTTTAGTAGAGATGAGGTTTCACCATGTTGGTCAGGCTAGTCTCAAACTCCTAACCTCAAATGATCCACCTGCCTCGGCCTCCCCAAGTGCTGGGATTACAGATGTGAGCCACTGCCCCAGCCTCCTTTTTCCAAAGGGGGAAAAAAAAAAAGAACTATTTAAGAAATGGTTTATAGTTGCATCCTGATTCCTGGGTGCTGGGGGGAGGAAAGGAAGAAACAATTTAACCTACTGATTCTACTAGTCTACTCTGGACTCAGTTCTCTATATATAACATGAAATCCAGATTTATTTTCACCCGAACTAACATTTGAAAATAATAATATTAAGTATTAATGAATGAAAATATTTTTCAACCCTAGAGTAGTTTAAATCTTACTGTATTATATGCTCTATAGGTACTAAATTTCTATTTTGCATTTCATTACATGTATATAATTAATAGATTGATTGCAATAGTTTGAAGTGTGTCTTTTTTTCCCCACTACTTTAAGATGCCATTCTTGTCTGGTTACCATAGAATCCTTGGAATCTGCATTGCAGGGCACATAGTAAGCAGTCAAGAATATTTGTGGTTCTACTGATTGAAGTCATTCTGTCTTGTGATTCATGCATGGCACGTGTATAAGTCAAAGTAAAATGAGCAGTTAAACAGATATACCCAAATTCTCAGTGATAAACAATGGTTTTATTGTCAGGGATCTAGACAGGTGATATTCCATGCAGTCGCTGGTGACAGGGGCTTTGACAAAACATCTCACTTTTCCCCAGACTGAGAGGTTACTGATATCCAATGGGCAGAGGGGGAAGAAAGAGACATATGGGAGTACACTGCTCAGAGGATGTGTGCACTAAAATCTCAGAAATCACCACTAAAGAACTTTTCCATGTCTCCAAAAACTATTGATATAAAAGAATGTAAAATAAAAAAAAAAAAAGAGAGAGAGGCGGTCACATGGGAGATCATACAGAAGATCTTGTAGGCCACGCCTGGAAATGGCATACCTCCCTTCTGCTCATATTTTATGAAGCAAATCCAGTAAGTGGCAATTCTAGATGCAAAGTCCTCTGGGAGATGCAATCCCTGTCTAATCTGGGCCACTCCTCCTTGACAGTAGGGTCTCCTAGAAGGTTTTTCTACCATGCAACTCTGGTGGACAGCTGGCTCTCTATGCCACAAGACCATTCAATTAGTTTATTTCTACAGCTCTATACACCACACACACCTGCCTCAGCTGCATTATAAGCAGGTGAAAGGAAAGAGATTAGATTCAAGTTTGAGTTTTAAAAGGATTTTACTTTGTCTTCTCAAAGTCACCATTTTAGTGTGGCCAGTGTAGATTACTGCTTTGTGTTTTAAGAAACTGCAGAGCGAACAAACATTTAATTCATATTTGTGATCAATTTTGAGGACCTTAATATATTATACACTTAGAGACTTACCAGATCTGTTTATAAATGTCACATAGAAAGAGAGAGTGCTTGCTCAGAGTTTTCGAGAAAATATCTCAAACCATTCAACATTCAAAACAGAGAACAGTTCTGCCGGAAGATTAATCTTCATTCTCATACTGTCCTTGGTAAAATTTGAAATTACAATCTCAATTCCTTGACTCATACCAACAAAGGAATATTTCCAAAGGCTTGCTTCTCTTTCACACCAAAATTTCAGTTTGTTAAAGCAAACAATATCCTCCCTTTTGCAAATGCTTACTGCATTTCAGGCTATTCCTGAACCTTACGTTTCTGGTCTTTCTTACTAATAGTCAGCTGTTAGATATTTTGGCCATTCAAAAAAGGAGATTTTGAAATTTCTAATTTCATAAAAGACTATCTCAAGATGCTGAATGATAGCCAAGAACTGGGAATTGTGGAAATTCTTGCTTCTGTGATTTCAAATTAGAGCTCACAGTATCTTTGGCATAAGCTACATAAAGAAGAGCATCATGGCACTGAGTGATTTAAACATGATAAACAGGTACAGGTGATGTGGTTCTAACCAAATCACTAATGTACTGCAGATTACACAGAATTAATGAATTTTATGCTGCGGTCTCTATAAATGAGCCAACAAATACGCAGCAAAATTCTGAACTGCAGCCTTGAAATAAAGAGCTTAATGTAATTCAGTGCTTATTGGTTGCCTAGAAACTAACTTGGAAGGGGGTTGGGGAGGGAGGACTAGAAAACATGGAGGGTTCATAGGTTTAATAAGGAAATTATTAACTCTGAACTGCTTGGGGATGTGATAGATATACTCCACAATGCGCTCCTCTCCCAAGAGCTCCGTAATATGTTCAAGAGCAAGGTTAGGGGGCACGCAGAAGAGGCTGCCATACAATGACAGAGCAGTAGTGAAGGCTTTGGGCAAACACCAGCATATACAAACCTCCACAGTTGCTGCAACCCATGATCATCTCAACTTGTTGACAACCTGCAGCTATAGGTAAAGCTTGCCTATTTGCTTTTCCTAAATTATTTTTTCTAGAAACATATAGCTTAGGACTTGGTTAATACATGAGACATTTTCCCAATTCATTACATCACTAAGGATTTTTTAAAAGGTTATTTGGGGCAGGTAGGGGATGGGGAGACAGAAGACAGCTTAATCAATTTTATATTAAGAAAAGTGGGCCAGGTGTGGTGGCTCATGCCAGTAATCCCAGCAGTTTGGCAGGCCGAAGCAGGCAGATCACCTGAGGTCAGGAGTTCGAGACCAGCCTGATCGATATGGTGAAACCCCGTCTTTACTAAAAATAAAAATAAAATAAAATAAAAATTAGCCGGGCATGGTGGCAAGCACCTGTAGTTCCAGATACTCAGGAGGCTGAGACAGGAGAATTGCTTGAACTGGGGAGGTGGAGGTTGCAGTGAGCTGAGATCATACCACTGCACTCCAGCCTAAGGGACAAGAGTAAGACTGTGCACGGGCTGAGAAACGGGGCACACATATTCAGCAGGAAGCCTTTTGGAAGAGGAGAAATTAACCAGTTTGGATGTTTTAATTGCAAACCATGTGATGTGAAGGGCTCATTGAGACCACTCATGTTACAGTCCCATTGCTAGTTCAACTTCTTTTCTTTATTTGAATATAGAAACCAAGGAGGAGGAGATGATGCCCAGGTGGCAATTCACAAGGTAGCATTTTAGCATTTCCTTTAAAACTTAAATAAACGGCCCTCTCAATTTTAGAGCAGTGCATACACAGGAGGTACTGTGCTTTAGCGTCTCGGCTTCAAAGAGTTGCTTAGGGAGGACATATTTTATCCTAATTATTTTTGACAGGAATTAGGTCAGATTAATTAGTTTAAAATTCAGCTGAACAACAACGTCTTTGCTAATTACTTCAGGGTTCATACATAATTCATTTACAGTAGCAAAAAAAAAAAAAGGAAAATACTGGGAAAGAATGCTACCTAACACTGACCCCTTTGATTGGCCATTCATAAAAGAGGACCCTCTGCGACCCAAAAGGTGTGATGAGGAGCAGAGAGTTCCCTGAGCATTTTATTAAGTATGAAGATGAATATTTATTTATATAAATGTGCATTTTTAGGTAGCTTTATGTTTTTAATTACTTATATTTAAAATAAACATTTATTTATTTATTTATTTGTAAACAGTGTCTCCCTCTGTCGCCCAGGCTGAAGAGCAGTGGTGCGATCTCAGCTCACCGTATCCTCTGCCTCCTGGGTTCAAGTGATTCTCCAGCCTCAGCCTCCTGAGTAGCTGAGATTACAGGCATGCACTAGCACACCCAGCTAATTCTTCCATTTTTTAGTTGAGATGGGGTTTCGCCATGTTGGCCAGGCTGGTCTCGAACTCCTGGCCTCAAGTGATCCACCTGCCTTGGCCCCACCTGCCTTGGCCCCCCAAAGTGCTGGAATAACTGGTGTGTGCTGGACCTAAACATATTTTTAAAAATACTTTAGAATGTAATGTCAAGGTAAGACAGAGTAAGACAGTGAGTGATGAGGAAGTGAGTTTTAGAGAGAAGATAGTCCTAGCTCAGTCCCTTACCATAGGCAATGCACATAACTGCTCTGAGGTTTCGAATTTTTTTTGTTATTGCTGTTAAACTAATAATAGCATTTAGCACCTACTTTATGGCCTGTTGTGAGAATTACACGAGATAATGTATATAAACCTCAGCACCTGACATAGAATAAGTATTTAATGTTTGTTAGTTATTGTCGTTTCTATAGTAGTATAGGAAATTAAATAAATGTTTGCCCTACTACCTACACACTTCTAAGCTTGCCCCCAAATTACTTTAAAGTGAATTATACCTTTTGGCTCAGATTGCATTAGAAAGGCTGCTTTAAATTTAGAGTCAATTTTCTACAGGGGGAAAAAAAAAGATGGACTAAAATATTTCAGTAGATTAAATATCGACTAATATTAAGCAAAAACCAAAGGTGTTTGGGAGGTCTTGGACAAATATCAAATAGTACAGTATAAGTACGCATTATCTGTCCAGTGTCCTACTCAGGGATAAGAAAGCATTTTAAAATCTTTTATTTATGAAGAGAATCCCAAATACAGATTGTGGAATCTCTTGATATTTAAAGGCTTGCTCACAGATTCTTTTTTTTTAAAATGCATGAGACAAACAAATATATCTACACATAGGTTCTGTTAGTCTAAAATTCTGGGCTAAATTATGACTGGATTTGGGGACATATAATCAAGTATCTAGATACATGTAAACTAAAGACGAATTTTGCTGGCAAACAAACTAGTTCCGGTCTCTGGCATTAGGATTACTTAGATTTTTTTTTCAAATACTAGACTATATTACAGCTTAAAATTTGGATGAAATAGGAGCCATTAAAAATGGATGACATTGAGGGAAATAGTAATAATATTTTCCATATGTAAACCCAAGTTGAAAATACAACTGGCAACTCTCTCTGTTCAGTGCAAAGTATTTTGATGCTTAACACACATGTTATCATGATTGCTGCTACTTTAATTCCCACATCTCCCTGGCAAAATAATTGAATTGTCAAGAGAATAAATGTCTCTCACAGCATGTGAGGCAAAACCCAGGATGGTTCAGATCACATTTGGCCAAAGAAATGCTTTCTTATTTCTCTTCTAGAACTGTGTGTCTGAACACTATGATGGGCTGTCCAAAGTGTTTTATTAGACGGTTCTTCCCCCTAAATACCTGATTTCTGTATTGGAGGCATGCTCTCTTCCCTGGAAATAATTTTCCTTTTAAAGTTATAAAACAGTCATTAAAATGAGTAACTTAACAACTGCCATCAGAGAATAAATTCTAAACAGTCTGCAGCACTGTTAAGAGAAAAACAAAAGAAGGCCTATGCACTTACTTTACATGGATAAAATTTCCAATTAACCTTTGGCTATTTCGGGGAGCAAACTTTAGCTATCAATGGGGAAAAGGAAGCAGGTGTTAGGGTGGATTGGGAAGGAGAGTGCAACTATCTTGGATTGCTGAATTGCAGACTGCAGTAATCATCAAATTCAGGCCATTTCTGGTCTTACTTTTTCTCTTTGACAAAAGAGTAACAAAAGCTCATTCTAGCCTATATGCTTCTCAATTATCAACTAGCTGTAATTGATATTGTCATTTCCATTGGCACTGGCAGCACAACAGGTAGTGAACATGGGTGCAGCGAGAAAGATGTGGCTGAAATATTTTCTCCAACACAGACTATCTGAGATCTTTACCTACCTTATAAAAATGTTTTCTGCATTAAATTTTACATACAGGAAGACTTTAGCAAATTTCTTGATATATTGTTACTATAAAATAATGAAGGGCAGTATCGTTGTTACTTTTGTGATTCTTATCAATATCAAATAAATTGTCTACAGTACACTGTAGACTGTCAAATAAATACAGTCAACAGTAGTTATAAATTCAAAGATGTTTTACTTTTAAATAGAGAGCATAAACATAAGATATAAGCAAATGAGAACAGGTAAAAAAAACAATTTTATAAATAGAATGTCATTGTAGCATTTGACTACACTTGTGACCACTTTTACTATCATAAAATATGAACACTTACTTTTTCTTGAATGCCAACTCTAGGTTTAACTGTGTTAGGTGCTTTACCTATGAAATTTCATTGAATCATTGCAGTATAACTAAGCCTGGTGTTATCATAATCCTCATTGTAGAGTTACAGAAACAACAGAGCTTACTACATGAAGTTCAGTAACTTTGCTCAAGTCCCCCAGCAGGTGATGCTTAAACACATGAGAGTAGGTGTCCATATCTCTGGTAGGTATGACTAGTAGACTGATACTTGTGAACCACTGCACCGCACTATATACTTTCTAAATTTGTTTGAGCATATCCACTGTTTAGTCTTTGCAAGAAAAAATGGAGGTAGGGTGACAGAGGGTGTGAAGGAAAGAGTAGATCGCTTGGAAGTTTGGCTCCATGGATTTAGGTTGACAGTACAGCAGTCTAGACCACCACTAGGGGGCAGGGTGGTGCTAATTCATATTTCCATCATTTCTGGCCTAACCATAATGTACAGAACCCAAAGCAGCACCTTACTTTGCTCCCCACTATCCAAGAGGGCACAGTTCTTTTTCCTTCAGGATAACTAAATGAATGCAGTTATAAAGGTAAGTGAATATGTGCTTATTAGGGCAGAGATGAAAGCGTGAATGTAAAATGTTGCAGCCACGTTGGAAAGAAGTTGGACCATTTCTGAGAAAGTTCAACCCAAACTTAACATATAACCCAGCAATCAGACTCCTAGATAATTATCCTGGAGCAATGAAAACCTATGCTTAAAGATTTTCATGTGAATATTCATAGCAGTATCATTCACGAATGATGGTCAAAAAGGGGAAGTTATCCAGATGTCCATCTATTGAAGTATGGATATACAAAATGTGCTCTATCCATAAAATGGACTATAAGGCAGCAATAAAAAAGTAATAAAGCACTGATATATGTTACAACAGGAGGGAACCTCTCCAACAATACACTAAGCAAACGAACTCTGACACAAAAGAACCCACATGTTGTATGGCTTCTATGAAATGTATAGAATAGGTAAATCTGTAGAGACACACAATGCATGTGTATTTGCCTAGGGCAGAATGTAGGAATGTGGATTAACAGTAAATGGGTGTATGGAACATGGACCAATGAAAATGCTTTAATACTAGATTGTGGCGATGTTTGTATGCTCTGTAATTTTATTAAAAATCATTGAATTGCCGGGCGTGGCACTGTAATCCCAGCACTTTGGGAGGTCAAGGTGGGTGGACCACAAACTCAGGAGTTTGAGACCAGCCTGGTCAATATGGTGAAACCCCATCTCTACTACAAATACCAAAAAATTAGCCAGACATGGTGGCACATGCCTGTAATCCCAACTACTTGGGAGGCTGAGGCAGGAGAATTGCTTGAACTCGGGAGGCGGAGGTTGCAGTGAGCCAAGGAGGCACCACTGCCCTCCAGCCTGGGTGACAAAGTGAGACTCCGTCTCAAAAAAAAAAAAAAAAACAAACTGAATTGTATACTTTAAACAGATGAATTTTATAATATGTAGATTATACTTCAATGAATCTATTTACAAAAACTTTAAAATGAAATTAGGGATGGAGCACATCAGGTATGAGATACCACATTCACTCAAGTCGTTTCTCTACTAAAAACATCTCACCCTTCAGTCCACATTCTGCTGCAGCGACTTCCTGCCCTTCTAGTCCCAACTTCTTTTATAACATTTTGCCTCTGCTTCTTGTCTCTTTATCCTCATCTCATATTCAACCCTCAGCCCACTGCAATCTGGCTTCAGCCCACATAATTCTACCAAAATTGTTCTTGCCAACTTTGTGATGACCTCCTTTTTGTTACATCCAGTGGGTGTTTTTAGCCTTTATCTTTATCTCTCAGCACTCTGACCCTGTTCACCACTCTTGTACCCACTATTTTCTTACAGAATTTGTAATGTTTTATTCTCCTGGTTTTCCTTCAATACTTCTGGTTGCTTTTTTGCAGTCTTCTTTCTGGGTTCCTCTTTCTTTGTCCATCGCTTATGTTCTGATACTACTCAGGACACTATGCAAGATCCTCTTCTCATTATATTTCAGAGTGGTGTCACAATATCATCTCTACCAGAACCATTGGGTGGGGCTCTGCTTTCCAACAAGGCAGATTTGGGAACTACATTCTACACCTACTCAATGAAATACTCTGGAGTTGGTACCCAGGATTCTGAATTTTATTGGGCTTCCTGGGTAATTAATCTGACCCCAAAGTTTGAGAATCATTCCTTTATATATCATCCCTGAGTAAGATTATCTACTCCCATATGTTTTTTTTTTT
>NW_012114711.1:10127284-10150473 GCF_000951035.1 Colobus angolensis palliatus | reverse complement strand
GAGCGGTTTTGATTGAGTTTCTTAGTCCTGAGTTCTAGTTTGATTGCACTGTGGTCTGAGAGACAGTTTGTTATAATTTCTGTTCTTTGACATTTGCTGAGGTCTACTCCCATATGTTTAATTACCATCTGCTTGCTGACAGTCTCAAAGTTTATATCTCTAGCTCAGATCTTGTTCCTGAAAAGGACTTTGTTCATAATCCATATGCACAAATTTCTGCTAGCCATCTCACTTGAAATCTTACAGAAGGAAAACCTTACTATGCCACCAAATGATTTCATTATCTTCGCTTGCCATATTTAGTGTGTTTCCTAGTTCGGTTTAGGAATCAACCATCACTGTTACAGATCTCACAAATCTAGTTAGCTTCCTTAACCCTTGATCCTCACCCTCCTTTACATCCAATCTGAAGCCCTCTCAATTTAATCTTCTAAAAATATGATGATTCCAGCTACTTGTCTCCATCCCCATTTACAGGTATTCTAGTTGAGGCCAATAGTATCTGTCACCTGGAACCACTATAGCTGACTCCAAATGAGTTTCTCAGCCTCTATCTTTGCTGCTCTCATTTGTCTATCATCCTTTATTCGCACTGAAATGATTTTTTTGAAATGTGAACCTAACCAGGCTGCTTTCTTATTTAAAACATTTCTGTAGAATTCCAACCTTCTTAGGAGAAAGGTCAAATTCTTTAACTTGATAAAAAGGAACTTCCATGATGAAACCCCGGCTTACCACTCCAGATTTATTATTCCCAATCTCCGTGTCATCTTTTCAGGAATTCTAACTTCTAGTTTCATTGAACTCTTACTTCTTTAAAGAATGCCAACTCTTTTATTGCCTCTATACATTTGTATATAATGCTTACTGAGATGAAGTATTCTGTTCCATCTCTTTGGCTGATTTTTATTGATTTGTCAGATATTACCTTCCATGTTACCTTCCCTGGAAATTCTCCGACCCTCTAAGTTCAAATAAGAGGACTCTGCAATATGCAATTGTAATACACTATGTTGACCCCAGCATAGAACTATTACACTGCATGTTAAGTTTTCAGTTTTAAGAGTTTACTGAACTCTTCTTCCACTGGACTACAGGCTTAATGGGGGCTGGACCCAAGTGAGCAGAACATGGATTTTGCCAATATAAACCTATAGAATTATTCAATAGGTGAATGATTTTTTTTTTGTAAACCACAATCTAAAAAAAGTGCTATAGTCACATATGTTTAACTTCGACATAACTGAAATTATAATAAAGACTAAAACATTATGTGGTGGGTTTTTGGATGACACTATGGATATCATTTTAAAACACTATTTGAATGTTTAATATAGAATAAATACAAATATATCAACATTTGGGGGAAAAGTATTAGAGAGTGTTAGCATCCTCAGAGCTAACTCAGTATAAACCATATTAAATTATATTAAAAAATATTTTCACTTATTTGGATACAGAAAATAATGTTATAAGGTTTAAACTATTTTATTAGCACCACAAATTCAACAGCATTCTTATTTAAATAGACATGAAAAAGAGACTTGTTCAAGGTCTATTTTCCTGTTGATTTACCTTCTGAATGAATGACATTTTTAAAGTTATAATGGAGATTTCCTTATTTAAAACATATTTACCTCCTCAGAAGCCTGTTTTTGACTCTGTATATTTTGAGGTGACCTCTTCACTTATAGTGTCAAGATGTCTCTACTAAAAATACAAAACTTAGCTGGGCACAGTGATATGCACCTGTAATTTCAGCTACTTGGGAGGTTGAGGCAGAAGAATCCCTTCAACCTGGGAGATGGAGGTTGCAGTGAGCTGAGATCGCATCACTGCACTCCAGCATTGGTGACAGAGTGAGACTCCATCTCAAATAAAAAAAAAAAAGAAAAAAAGAAAGTTCATGAAGATCAGTAAAACGGCCAAAGAAAATATAGGAATGAGAAATTCAAGGCAAAATTTGGCCCACTGCCCAGATGATATGGGAATAAACTACTTGTGATGTTTAATGGGAAGCTATAGAGAAGTTAATAGGTTTGTGAACAAATATGCCAAGCTCTCAGCTTGAGGTATGATTTCCCAATTTAAGAAAATTTCTACCCTGAGGGTAGTAATTTTTACCCAGATTTTGTCCAAAGAAACTGCCACTATTTCCTTTTTTTCTTCCTTTTCCTATTTTCCTAATAAAAGTGTTCAGTATTCTTTGGTGGAATTCTGCCCTACTGTTTGATGTCATGACACTTTCTTGTCATTTGGAGCCACTGGTGCTAACCAGAGCAGTGTAGGATAGATACTAGAAGGTGCATTAGTACATTAGGTTATATCTCATGTTCTTATATAACTCACACAATCAGCTACTTAACAGAACTCAGCTTCAAAGTTGTGTAATTTTATTTGTAGTATTTTTAAGTAATATTTTATTTTTAAATGTGATACATGCTCATTAAGAATGCACACTAACAATTAGTCACACATCGCTGTAACTGAAAACAAAAATTATTTGGAATAACTTCAGACAGGCCTGATAACCAGAAATATTCAAAATGTGTGGAGTCCTTCTCAGCGACTTAACAACTGGGGTGACAATTTTGGGTCTCCTCACTCTGGTCCACTCCTTTCCCAAACACTCAAATATTCACTTGATCATCTTTGTTTGCCCTAAAACTCTCTGACACAAGAATACAATATTGTTTTGCAAGCGGAAATACAATTTGGAAAATGAAAATGAGAAAGGAACATTCTTGGTTGTAATTTTCTTAGAGCAGAATGACATTTCAGCTCCAAGAAGAAGCATCATTTTCTTAGAAACGACACAGGTCTAGAGAAATACTGTGACTTGCCTAAGGTTGCACAGACCTAGAATCCATGATCCCGGCTAGATATCTTCAACTTCAGTCTTATTTCCACTGTGTTGATTCTTTGATTCTATTTTCTAGTTCATTAGTTTGTACAATGTGATTCACTAATAACTATAGCAAGGTTAATCCTAATAAAGTTAGTGAATTACTCTAGACACTCATGAAGCACCTGCAATGTGAAGCCTCTGTGAAGAACTTTTAAAAAAGTAATCCTGCTTTATTCTCACAACCAAAAAGAAGGGAATCATAGTTATTACCCACATTTTAAAGGACACAAGGTATTTTTATTCATATTGACGCATTATTTAAGTTTCTGTAGTTAGAAAATGAAGGACCTCAGATAGGAATCTCACAAGTATGCCTCAAGAACTTGAAAACCTTAGTCTTTTTTTTGATACTCACTCACTTAGTCAGCCTTTTTCTCTGCGTTGGATTCACAATTTGAGTTTCTATATTTAGTCTGTTTTCTCAGAATTTAGCTGTTTACTAGAGGAGCAGACTACAAAAAGGACCCCTATTCTTTACCCCTTCCTTTGCCCTCTGCAATGTAACATTGCAGTTTCTTCCATCAAGAAGTGAGATCCCTTTGTTGACTGCTTTTTGTTTTGTTTTTGAGACACGGTCTCACTCTTTTTGCCCAGGCTGGAGTGCAATGGCGTGATCTCGGCTCACTACATCCTCCGCCTCCCGGGTTCAAGCCATTCTCCTGCCTCAGCCTCCAGAGAAGCCAGGATTACAGGCACCTGCCACCATGCCTGGATACTTTTTTGTATTTTTAACAGAGGCGGGGGTTTCCCCATGTTGGCCAGGCTGGTCTCCAACTCCTGACCTCAGGTGGTCCACCTGCCTTGGCCTCCCAAAGTGCTGGGATAACAGGTGTGAGCCACCGTGACTGTTGTATTTGGACTAGTTTTGTGACTTGCTTGGCCAATGTAATGCAACAAAAGCTAGTTAGCACATAGCAAAGCAAGGATACAACCTACAGAGTGGGAGAAAATATTTGCAAACTATTCAACTGAGAAGGGGTTAATAGCCAGAATATATAAGAAATTCAAACAACTCAATAGAAAAAAAAAAAAGTCAACAAATAATCTGATTTAAAAATGGGCTAAAGATCTCAATAGACATTTCTCAAAAGAAGACACACAAATTGCCAACATCAATAATCATCTAAAAACTGCAATTCAAAACCACAATGAGGTATCATCTTACCCCAGTTAAAATATCTTTTATCAAAAAGACAAAAAATAATGGATTCCAGTAAGGGTGCAGAGAAAGAGGAATGCTTGCACACTGTTGGTGGGAATGTAACTTAGTACAGTCACTATGCAAAAGAGTATAGAGGTTTCTCAAAAAACTAAAAACTATCATATGATCCCAAATAAAGGAGATAGATATCCAAAAGAAAGAAAAATCAGTACATCAAAGAAATATCAGCACTCCCATGTTCACTGTAGCACTAGTCACAATAGTGAAGACATGGAATCAACCTAAGTGTTCATCAGTGGATGAATGGATAATGAAAATGTGGTCTATATACACATTGTAATATTATTCTGCGGTAAATAATAAAATCCTGTCATTTGCAATAACATGGGTGGAACTGGAGGACATTATGTTAAGTGAAATTAGCAAGGCAAAGAGAGACAAATATTTCATGTTCTTATTTATATGTGCAAGCTAAATAATTTATCTCATGGATGTAGAGGGTAGAATGATGCTTCCCTCATAAAATTGGAATTACTCCATAATCTCCTGTTAACCTACTTTTTCAATTTACCAACATACTTAGACTTAAAAAATCAATAGGTGCAGGCTCTCTATGTGGTATTAATAGTTATGAAGTACTCATTTAAAGGATTTTACCACAGAACATTTAAAATATTTAACTAATTAGTTTTCCTTGATGCTTATGTGGTTACCAACTGCTCACTACATTAAGCATCATGGCAAGAAATATCTTTGTACAGTTATCTCTTTCTCAGATCATTTCCTTGAGAAAGATGTTGAATGTTTAGTCAAAGGGTACACTGAAATCAGTGATACATATTGCATGATTATCATCTGAAAATGAAATATCCATTAACATTTGTATCAACATTGCTCTCCTGAAAACTTTGTGAGGGCAGAAGACTGAAAAAATGTATTAGGACCTCCTTGCATTGCTCTAAAGAAACTATAAGACACTGGGTAAATTACAAGTAAAGAAGTTTAATTGGCTCACAGTTTTGCAGGATGTATCAGAAGCATAGCAGCATCTGCTTCTGGGGAGACCTCAGGAGGTTTCTAATCATGGCAGAATGCAAATGAGGAGCAGGCTCATCACATGGTGAGAATGGGAGCCAGAGTGAGAGAGAATGGCGGGGGCAGTGCCACACACTTTTAAACAAACAGGTCTTAGGAGAAGTAATCATCATGAGAACAGCACCAAGGGGATGGTGCTAAACTCTTCATGAGAAATCCACCCCTATGATCCAACCACCTCCCACCAGGCTCCATCTCCAAAACTGGGAATTACAATTCAACATGAGTGTTGAACACGGACAAAAATATGAACTACTTCAACCATATGGACTAGGTCTGTTTTCCTGTATACACTGAATATAGTATAATGGTAATTTCCCATTCATCCATATTGGAAACTGTCAAATGACCATCTTTTACCTCTGCATATTTTCTACTGAATTATCTCAAATATTCATTATCATTTGTAAAAGTGCTTTATATAGTAAAGATATCCCCCATTGTCATATATATTGTCAGACAGGTTACAACCCATATAAGCTTTTAACAATACCTCAAAGCAAATTTAATTTTATATGTATTCTATCTACTCGTATCCTCTGTATTTATCAGAGTTATTACCGTATATTTTAAATCATTTGGGTTTTATCAGTTTTGACCAAATACTTGAATTGTCTAGAGCATAATAGCACTGAGGCCAAAGTAGTGGAAGCTGGCTATGATTTTCAAAGGTTTTAGAGTAAATTCCTTAGACAAACATGCAAAGACAATCTTGTGTCCCCGGGAGAAACAATTATGGCTAAGAACAATTAAGTCCACTGGTAGAAAGATACCTTATTGCATAAGTCTTTTTTCTCCAAATGGGTCAGTGTTATCTTGGCATACAAATTATGTCACATTATTAATGAAAACCAGCAGAGAAAATGTTTTTAAGGCTATCAAATTGCTGAACGTCAGAGGTCAAACTAAAATGTATTAGAAGCTGTCAAAAACATGTTATTTCCATGATCATAGACATGTTTCAATCACACTGAAAAATTATTAGAACAAATTGCAGAGTTTTCAACCTAAAAGGACTCTGGAACTTTAAAAAAACAAAACAAAACCTTCTTTAAAAAGAAAACTGCATATTGAATTCTGTCACTCTTCTTGTTTAAGAAGGATTAAGCCTTTTAAAAAACCATGGTAATGAGAAGTAGTTCTGTCATCTGTGGCAAGTTTATGTATAAATTTTGTATACCAGCAAATCTGAATACATCTGCTATTAAAAGCACAAGTGTGCCCTCTTCTGAATAAATGAAATATTGAGTCCTATATTTGCACTTCAAATAACCAACTCCCTCCTTTCTGGACAAAACTGGATAAACAAATTTGGGCAAATATTAACGGAGAGTTTTAAGAGCACTCTTTTCTACAAACATTTATGATTGGCAAAATTCTAAAGGAATATTCAGATGAAATCTGCTATGTCTTTTCGTATGTGTTTGTTTGTTTTCACAGGTGGAAGCCACTAAAATAAGTCACCCAGGAAAAAATTCTGATCTTATTCTAGATAAAGAATGAAAAGCCAGGAAGCTACATAACCCAAGGTTGAGTGGAAAGAGTTGGGTAGAGAGTGCGCAACTGTTTTGGAAACCAAAATACTGTTAAAGATGTCAGAAAAACGTGAAGTGATATTCCATTAAGACAGTTCAAAGATGTTTTTAAAGATGGTAGCTACGTAAGCTAAGTATCTCGTGTTGACTTAAGTTTGACTTTGTTCTCTTAGTTCTATGGCTGAGACAAGTCCCAGAGTGATTAAGTAGGTTTTGGGAAATTATTTAATGACTAAGCCATATTTTTATACCTTCATTCAAGTGCTCTATCTCCAGAAAACATAATGATCCATATGACCATTCTGGAATATTAATACATGTTTAATAGATTACCTCTATAAAACTATTTATTTCAATCCAAATTCTCTTATTTCTCCTTCTGTAAATTCAGACCCAAAAACAATTTTTGACCAAAATATGGCACCATGTTTGATACACTTCTCTTGGGCAGTGTGACACTTGACTATTTTAAAGCATCATGGAAATCAAATGTGGATGATGAAGATGATTATGACAACAGCAATTGTTATCAAAGTGAAAATGCAGTTTGTCATCACATTATTAAAGGTTGACAGTTAAATGATAGCTTAAATCATAGTTAAATGATATCCTAAGTCATCTGATAAACAGGAATTAACTTCTAACCAAGTTCTCCAATTTATAATCAGAGAACGTTGTGCTTTGTCTCATATTTGCTGCTATGGTGGCAAAAATAATTTGCCTCATTTTAAACACAAAGGTCAACTGATTAAAACTATAGCTACTATTGCTAGTTTTAGTGGGATTGGTGGCTAAATAAGTTACTTTCTAAAATTCTATAAATGTAATACATTAGAAAACTAAATATTTATACAAATTTCATCAATCTCTGCCTTTGTTTTCTAATTTCTATACATTAGAAAGCAAAGGCAGAGATTGATGAAATTTGTGTAAATATTCAGGATTTTCCTCTCTTTAGCAAACCCATTGACTTCGTGGCCATTCGATTTAGCTCAGATCTGTTTTTTCACATGGTATTTAAAATTCATATCCTCTAAGAATGAAGTAAATTATTCTTATTTTCTACATATTTCCAGTGCATTTCCAGAAATCAGTAACTTCTGACATTATCAGAACTTTGGATGAAATAAACACAGGCTTCTGAATGAAGTAAATATTGTCTATCACCAGTTAAAATTATTTTCCAATACTATTCTTTAATGATTCTATAAAGATTCTACACAGAATCTTTCCAACACTATTACTCAATACATTCTCCAGAATACTGTGTTAATATACTTACAAAGTGTTGAATCTTTAAATTGCTGTTCTCAATGGATAAAACTGACTGATAAAAGCACATTTATAAATGTCAGTTGCCATATGGTTTACACTTTTCCTAATGATCAATCACAAGATTAAATCAATCATTGGACAAATACTGTTATAAAACTGTGAAATGTTTACGCCAACTCTCTTCTTCTCTCCCCGAGTAACATCACTAATTTGTGCCTATATTTACGAGCATTTAACCCATACCTCCTTTCCTGCTGTCAGATTCAAATTCACCAATTGCATCTAGAGTGACCATCTATTACTTGGCCAACGTATTCATTTGAAAAGAACATTTATTGAATCAGCATATATAAAATATATCTTTGATTTAATTAATAGGCATTGTGTATTCCTTGCCAAAAATATGTTCTCGACTAAAATATACCCTGCGATCATCAGCTCACAGAGTTGTTGCTGATTATTCATAACTGTGCAATGAACTATCTTGTAGAATAAACAACCGCAATAGTTCTTATTTTGAAAAACTTCAAAACGTTCAGACTAGTAATTACATTGAATAATAGCTTAATTTAAACTGTAAAAGACCTCTAGCGGATTGTTTATTTCATTTACACTGTGTGATATGTTTTATACAGAAAGAAGTTATACATACTTATGAATCAATATGTACAATGAAGAATTAATATTGAAAACAAATGGGTTTTATTCTACTTTTTAAAAAACTGTTGAAATTGAGCCCAGCCTTCCCACTGTCACTTGTTGCAACTTCCATACTTCATATGTACACCACCTCCTTCCTTGACCCTTGAAAGACATCATGTGTTTTTCACCTGAGAATGATGTAAATATGAACACTCTGCTATTTACATTTTGTCAGAAGGTTTTGTTTACGTATTTATCTTGTGAATTGCTGATGTATTATCAGTATGGCATCCAATTGTCTTTCTTAACTGTGAATCACTTTTCAGTTGTGAATTTGTTATCTGTAAATCACAAACTATCCTTGTTGCCTGGGCTTAAATAAAAAGCCCAAGATGCATATCTGACTGATCACTATATTCCATCCCCTAGACTACAGAGCTTGATTCAAGAATGGACACCAACTGAAACTAGTCCAGTCTCAATAGGGTATTGCAAATTAAAACAACAATGAGATACCACTACACATTTATTAGAACGGTACAATCCCAAACACTGACAAGGACAAGTGCTGGCCAGGATGTGAAGTAACAGCAACTCATTCATTTAAGTAGAAATGAAAAAAGGTATGGCCATTTTTGGCGACAGTCTTGCAGATCCTTAAGAAGCTAAACATAGTATTACCATATGATCCAGCAATTACTCTTGTTGGTACTTCTCCAAACGATTTGAAAACGTATGTCCACACAAACCTGCACACAAGCATTTCCAGTGACTTTATTCATAATTGCCCAAACTTGGAAGCATTCAGGATATCCTTCAATAGGTAAATGAAAAAACAAACTGTGGTATATCCATGCAACAAAATAATACCAGTGTAATAACAGTGATAAAAACAAGCAAGCAAGCCCTCAAGCCACACGGAAAAGAACTTTAAGTACCTATTGCTAGGTGAAAGAAGCCAATCTGTAAAGATGACACACTGTATGATTCCAACTATATGACATTCAGGGAAAAGGAAAACTCAAGAGACAGTAAAAACATCACTAGTGGCCAGGACTTTGGCAGGAGGGAGGAAATGCTGAATAGGTGGAGCACAGAAATTTTGGAACAATATTCTGTATGATACTGTAATGGTGAATAAATGATATTACATATTTGTCAAAGCACATACAAACTCTACAGCACAGAAGGTGAGCTCTAATATAAACTATGGACTTTAGTTTATCATGCTATATCAATACTGGTTCATCAGTTGTAACGAATGTACCACATCAGTGCAAGATGTTAATAGGGAAAACTGTGTATGGAGGGGTTGAGAATCTTTGGGAGCTGTCAGTATTCACTGCTCAATTTTTCAAAAAACCTAAAAGGGCTCTAAAAATAAAGTCTATTAATTAAAAAACAACTGGTTGAATGAATCATAGTTCCAAAAATTCTGTTGGTGTTACTTGGAAAGAAAATCACAGGAAAGACTTCTCAGGGACTATCACATGAAGAAAGCCTGCCCATAAATAAACCCAAGATCAGATAAATTGAGGTGAATAACAGGAAAATAGTGAGAAAGAGAAATCGAATCTCACATATTCTCTTCCCTCTGAAGGGAAACTGTGCTTGAATCCAGTGCTACCTTTAAGCCTTTCAATGTACAGCTACCTCTAAGTCAACAGAATGCCTTTAGGTCAGAATGAGTTGGGTTTTCTGCAACCAAAGGACTCCTGCATAAAACAGCTCTATAGGTACAGATCAATGTTGCAGGGCTAATTTTATTTTTTTAATAATTTATTTAATTTTCTAAGTTGATAGAGATGGAGTGCTAGTTTTAAATTACCAGTTAGAAACACAGCTAATTTCTAGAGTGGAGAAGGGAACATTTCCAAATAATGTTGGTAATAGACACCCAGAAATTCAGTTAAAGACAATGAAACAGATTTTATTTAAGTATTTAAATAGTGTTATTAGCACTGGGTATGGAAGAGCTCTAGAGAATCAATGGAATTCCCGCAGTGGCTGCTATGGAACAAGTGAAGTCAACAGGTGGGTGTTGACAATGAGCAGGAAAGGCTCCCAAAGTCAGCATTCACAGCTTCTCTGTTTTATTTACTGGACATCTCTGTAAGTATTTTTTTGAACAAAGGAATGTTCAGTCAAGACAAAATTTGAAAGACACTGTATTTGGAACATCGGTAACTACCAAGTTCAGGTCTTGCTCAGTTCTGGACCTCCAAGAGAACCATGGAGCAGGAACTGAAATACATAAATGATAACCTGGCAACTGAATTTAGTGGGCATTTTTTATTACAACAGATCAATTGGCTGCATCATGATAACCAGCCAAGTTTCTCAGGAGAAACAATAAGCCTCTGCAGGGGTAAAGAGAGCTTAGCACCTTGGAAGATGCATTCTGATGCCTTAACACAATACAAAAAGGGAGAAGATATCTACACAGAAGTGTGATGAGAGCATGGACAGGGTGACACTGACCTCAATGTGTACCTTTATAGACCAGGGTTCTGTTTGTATAAAGAATCTATCAAGATGGTCTTTCCAAATTGCTGCTTCTGTGTAATACTCTGTATTCCATAACACTTCCTGGAATAAAGGAATGGATGAATGGTGCCCCCTGGAGTTGTTCAATCCAGTGACCCTGCTGCTGTCACACTAACACAAGTACTTCAGTCCCCATATTATCAGCTATTTCAGGTGGGCATTTACGTCTCAATGCCATAATGTTAAAAACACTTTCTGCCAGAGTCATGCTCCCAATCACCTTGGGTCCCCTCAGAATCCAAGATTATCTTCCAGTCTAGTTTCAACTCCTTATTTCCTACCCCAGGTCTTCTCAAGGCAATTTCTAAGAAGTTCAATTTAATTTAATTTTTATATTAAGTTTCATTCCTGATCACCAAAACCCTTGCTTTTGGACAAACATTTATGTGTCTATTGAAAGACTTGCATACAGCTATAGTAATGTAATAATGATGATGACAAACATTATAAAAATCAACATTTATTGTTGTACCGCACTGTACTTAAAGATTTTGAAATGCATCATCCCATTCTAGGAGCTTCCAATTTCTAAATGAAACGTTGACTTCTCTAAGGTGTCCAGAGGATTCCTCCTCCAAATAACTGTCTATTTATCAGGTACAATTGGCAATTCCGCCAACTGGGATTCCTGCTGCTAATGTGGTTTCCCATACTGCTGTGTAGGAAGTAATCGTGACATCAGCTTCTGAACCAGCCATGGAAATAGCAGATCTCACACACACCTACTCTCTGCAAATCATCATGGACAGTTTTCCTCTTTCATGTTTGTAAAAGGGGGAGCAGATGATTTATGTTACTTGAGGGGGTGGAGATAAAAATTCTCCACCTATTTCTTGCACATCACAGCCACAGAAAAGATTTCAAGAAAGATTTAAGCAGAAATGAATAATTTTGCACTCAGTTCTTGCCTCTACTGCTCTCTCAGGAAGGGTGCATAATAATGTTTTTTTCTTTTCATCTGAGAACGCTGGCAAATGTGTCAGGGAATGAGGATTAATTCATTTCTGAAAAAATCTTTTTAGTCATAAGAAACATGGAAAGCAATTTTTATGAGCATTCTGAATGATTTTTTTGATGTCAATAGTATTGAAGATAAAAAAATGGCAAATTAAAGCTCTACTTCCTTTTTAATTCGTGATGTTTAAAGGCCAATGTAGTTTTTAGAGCAGCATCTGTACTTTGATAAATGACATCCTTCAAAGAATAGTTTCTGATAGATTGAACTATATATTAATTTTGTTACAGAATTTCTTTCTTACCAACACTTTTATGTGATCATGAACACGCTTCTTCACCATTATGACTAAAAAATAATCCACATCGTAGCTCATTTTTCATCTGTAAGATTTTTGGCTTTTGAGGTACTTATTTGAAAGCTAAATAAGGTTTCATTGAAGCCTCAAAAGAAACAGTTCTGCCTGTTAATATCTACACACACTTAAACTTCATGACATCCTATACAAGTTCAAACACATTTTTCTTTACAGATTCTAATATTTTTACTGTTATGTGGAAACAATGTCATGTTATATTTATAGCAAAATGCCTAGACATGGTCAGAGGCTCCTGTTGTGATTAAATGAGACATAAGACTGTTACTTTATGAAAGGGGGATGTGGTCGGGCAATGTCAAACAAATCAGAACCAATCATGGGGTAACAAGATGGGTATTTTTTAAGACTTTACTTTTTAGAACAATTTTAGGTTCAGAGTAAAATTGAGATAAAGGTACAGAGATTTCCCATATATACTCTGCTGGTACACATGCATACTCTCCTCCACTATCAACACCCCCTTCCCCATCCGCCACCCAGAGTGGTGCCTTTGTTACAATTAATAAACCTACGCTGATAACATCATTATCACCAGAGTCCATAGTTTATATTAGGGTTCACCCTTGGCGTTATTCATTCTATGAGTTTGGACAAATGTATAATGACATAAATTCACTGTTGTAGTATTATACAGAGTAATTTCATTGCCCTAAAATTCCTCAGTGCTCCACCTATTCATCCCTTCCTCCCCTAAACCCTTGGCAACCACTGATCTTTTTGCCGTCTCCATAATTTTGCTGGTTATTTCTTTTGACCAGCTATAGTGGGCTCACCACGTGAAGGGTAAAGCCAGCTAGCTTCCAGTGGACATGACTCACCAGTTTTCAAACGATAAAATTCTAAAATTCTAACTATATTTTTGCTTGAGAGAATTTTTAAAATTCAAATGGTATATATAAAGTGAGAGTATTTTGATATATTTAAGTTGCTCACTATTTTAAATTTGCATGGTTCCATTTATAAAAATGTGGCTCCATGGGTGCCCAACACATGGAAGATTCTCTCACAGATAAATCTGACCTTTTGCGGTAGCTGTACCCATTCATGTTCTGTGACACTCATCTCTTTGCCCACTTCATGAAAAAGAAGTAAAGACTGTTTGTACTAGAATAAATTATCTATATTGTCCTTGCCCCCTACTAAGTAATATTTAATTTATCCTTTTGGCATTGGGTCTACCATGTGAGATCCAAACAGAAGAGATTCCAAATTTTTATTCCTGTGCTTCTAAACAGAGAACACAGAAGGACATTCCATCTATAAGAGCAACTCTTTATAGTCCCTGTTTCACACTGCTGTATCAAAGAATGACTTTAGTCCTATGCATTCAGAATGCATCTTAAACAGGCATAAAGAATAATGTAACTGTACATTTAAAAATAACTACAAGAGTATAACTGGATTGTTTAAAACACAAAGGATAAATGCTTGAGGTGACGGACACCCCATTTACCCTGATGTGATTCTTACACATTGTATGCCTTTATTGAAATATCCCATATACCCCATAAACATAAACACTTACTATGTACCCACAAAAAATAAAAATTAAAAATAAATAAAACAGGTGTAAAGAATGATCGAACACTAAGACATTTTGCTCTGGCATGTTTTGTTTGTTTGTTTGTTTGTTTTTTCCAGAGATAGGGCCTTGCTCTGATGCCTAGGCTGGAGTGCACTGGCACAATCATAGTTCACTGAAGCCTTGAACCCCGGGCTCAGGCAATCCTTCTGCCTCAGCCTCCTGAGTCCTTTGAAATATTTTGTGAGCTAGCAAGAAAGAACTTTGGAGTTTACATAATCTGGGGCTACATGCACAAGCCACCATGCCCAGCTAATGTTTTCAGAGACATGGTTTCCAACTCCTGGCCTCAAGTAATCCTCCCACCTTGGCCTCCAGAGTCCTTTGGAGTATTTTTGAGCAAGCAACAAAGTACTTTAGAGATTACATAATCTAGTCCATTCTGTTTTATAATGGAAGATCCTTAGTCCCAAGGGAGTAAACCTAATTGTTCCCTCAAATTTCTAATCATGTAAGCGACAGTCCAGTCTACTGAATCCTTAATTACACATGGTTCACAACATAAGTATAATTTCGCCTACTTGTTTATTAACTTATCATCCCCATATGATATTCAGTGAGACTTGTAGTAGACAAAGGACAGACTCATTTCCAATTCTTTTCGTCCAGATCTTCCGATCTGGAATAAGATCACCTGGGTTTGTAATCTAGCTCCGCCAATTACTAGCTGAACAGGTTACTTAACCTTATCATTATCTTTTTATGTATATTTAAAATGGAAAATTTAGTACCAATCTCTTAGTGATGTATGTTGAAATGCATAGCAGAGAGAGTGTTTAATAAATTTTAGCCATGGTGATAAGTATTAGCATTATCCAGCCAACCTATTTCTAAATAAATAGTCCATAGTAGAATTTTCATCAGATCTTTTCTGTCTTGTATGTAACCTGCTGGTCTTCATTTCTTTACTTCTCTGGAACAAAAAATATAATCTGAAAAAATATTATAACATATGTCTAAACTGCATGGTCCTAAGCAATATATCTTCTAAGGGATGTGGATGGGAATCCAACTGCATATCATCCAAAAAAACTCATGCAAGGGAATTAAGTATCTAGTATAATAAAGGAAACACACCTAAAAAGAAATGACCAGAACATTTCTCTCCTGACTTGACGCTGATTTTTGTCAAACGGTTTATGAGTTCTCTAGGAAACTTCTTGCAAATTTTTGTATTGCTGACAATGATGTTCACTCTCCAATGGAAATACTATATAAACACTACTATAAGAAATGACAAAGCCATTGTTTATTGTTCTAAAAAGTAGAGTTTTAGAACCCTCTAGGGAAACTATCTTCTGTAGAAAGTGATGTTCATGAAAACTTTTAGCATTGATTCAATTAAAAAAAGCATCTATTTGCAAAAGTAATAGATTAAACGTGAAATTATTAACCAATTGATATCTGCAAATGGAAATGAGAATAATTGTCAATTTGTACTCCCCAGTATGGATCTCTTTGGGTCACAACAAAGTAAATTTTGTTGGCATAATATTACTTCCCATACTTTGCACCATGTCTCAAATCATAGCATATTATTATTTATATGTAATATATATACATACAATACAACACACATACCTGCCAAAAGAAGTAAAATTGCTGGGAGTTTTCTGTTTGTTTGTGTTCATTCAACTCTGCATTCACATACAAAAGCTTCCTAGGATTGTGTACCAAATTATTAGTATCAACTCTCTTAAAATTTGAAGAATGTTTTTACTAAACAATTCACTTATTTCCATTGTTCACAGGCATTCTAGAATAGAGTTTTAGAGCACAGGGTTCTGGGTTCTGGCTCTAGGTTCTACTGGAATTCAACTGCTTTTTAGATCTAAGCCTCAGTTTTCTGAAATTTAAAGTGAGGGCAGAAATAACATAGATGTGTCAAAAGTGCTCAGCATAGATGCCTGGAATATAATTAAGCACATACAATATATGTATGTACATGTGCATGTGTGTCTGTACATATTGCATACATGCATGCCTTTTATTTTTGTTTTCAATTTTTTAGGTAATGCTGAAATTGTATTTGTTCAGAAAAAGTCAGTTTTTGTAACATTAGTACAAACCAGCTCTTTTTCCTGACTTCCATTCTCCCTGGCCTTTCAGATTTTGAGAGCTTTTTTTTTTTTTTTTTTCCACAGTAGGCATTTAATAAATATGTATTGCAATGATTTTGACTCCTTTCTTATTTAGGAATATCTGAATCTTCCCTTCCTCTCCCTTGGAAACCATATTTATTTATTTTTACTTTTATACCTGATGGTCCTGATTCTTCTGTTACTTATTTATATCTGGGAATCTGCCTCCTTTTCTAGTTCAGTGAAATTTTATTGCTGTAATGCAGTGTTTCCTGGCCTCTGCACTACTGATATTTGATGCTGGATACTCCCTGGTTGTTGGGGTTTTGTTTTGCTTTGCAGGATATTTAGCAGCATCCTTGATCTCTACCCAGTAGATGCCAGCAGCACGTTCCAACCCGTTATAACATCCGGCATTGTCTCCAGACATTATTAAGTAAATATTCTCTGAAAAAATTGCCTCAGGTTGAGAACCACTACTGCAATGTATTGGTTGACATACACACTTTAGAGTTAGAAAGCCACATAGTTGTCTTGATTCAGTCCTATCACCTGATTTTGACAATAGTAGGCATTTAATAATAACTTGTTAAATAAAGGCTGAAAACTATGATAACCACTTAACATTTCCAATCCTTAGTTTCCTGATTTGTGATATAAGAATAACAAAACAACTATTTTTAGAGAGATGCTTTAATGGTCTTAAGTGGGATTTAGTGAGACATTGTAGTTCAGCTGCTGTGTTTCATTTGGGTATCTGAAGTGGATATGAAAATGGGATTAAATTTGTAAGAGTTTACCTAGGGGAAATGTCCATGTGAAGGACAATGGAAGGGACTTACGGAAGTCTATAAGAACAGAGCCATCAGGAAGCAAGCCTGACTCCAAGGAAAGCGAGGAGGAAAGGAAGATTGGGTACAAATGTCCTGAATTGCCATGCAATATAAAGAAGTTTCAGCAAGGCTGAAGGGGAGTCCTGGAGCAATAATCAACCATCAGAGGAGTCCTTCCTGCCTTGAAATCCCTGCCATGCTCCCACTTCCACTGGGAGTTGTCTGTGGGAGACCTGGCCCTAGTGCAAAGAGGGTAACAGATCGCAGAGCGAGGCAGCTGGGGCCCTTCCTCAGTTACGCTCCTTGTGGTGGAGGTCTGCTGGGTGCTTGCTGGTGTCTGACAGCTACCTCACACAGTGCTTAAAATAGATTGGGACATTATTATGATAATTAATATTATCATCTTTGTTATGATTACTAGTATAATTAATATGAGAACTTCACCCTATACCAGACCCTAAATCCATAGCCATCTTCTGAAATTCTTTATTACATGTTATCGACAACGCATTTTTTACAGTCGTTAGACATCTCTATTTGGAAAGCTATTAGGAATCCTGAAATTACCATGTCCAAAACAACATAACCTCATTTCCCCCTACCCTGGCCCAACTTTTTCCTTCCCATTCATCACCAGCTCAGTAATGGGCTCCATCATCCACTCAGTTGCTCAGACAAAAACTCCTGGAGTCATTTTTGACTCCTCTTTTTCACACACTGTGTCTGATCCCTAATCAAATCTTGTGGCCTTTAAAATATATCCTGAATCCAACTATATGTTTCTTTTTCTTGTTTTGTCCTTCATTCCGACTGGCAATCATCATTTCTCTCTCTTTCTTCTCCAGAATAAAAAGTTGCATGAAGGAATAATAAATGATAAACAGCAGGGGCCTAAGGTCTAACATCATTGCCTAGGCCAGAGGTTGACAGACCTTTTCTTTAAAAGTTAGACAGTAAACAGTTAAGCTTTGCCAGCCAAGAGGCTACATCAGAATTATTATGTAGGTACTTCTATAACCATTTATAGGGGAACCATTACAAAATGTAAAAAATCATTCTAAGCTCTCAAGTAATGAGCTAGATTTTGCTCACGTGCCATAGTTTACCAAATACTTACCTAAACTATCATCTCTCAACAATCGGGTTACCTTTCTCACTTCTTATTCTCCAACAATACTCTTTGTAGGAGAACCAGAATAATGATTCTTTTATAATAAGATTTCATTTCATTCTGTTTCCCTAAACCTTCCTATAGATTCTGGTAATAATTGTTATAAGATTCAAAATTCTTCCCTGGACCCATAAGGCCCTACATGATGTGTCTCCCACTTCAATTCATCTCTCTGACATCATTTCCCACCACATCACCTCTTGATTTTTGTCTGTCCTGCAGCCACACGGGTTCTGGGGTACTTTGAATGCCACTCACATGTTCAGCCTCAGGGCCTTTGCACTGGTGTCTTCCTCTGCTGTTCCCTGACACACCACCTGGCTGCTCTCTCACGTCACATACCCCTCTGCAAAAATCTCACCTTCTTGGAGAATCCTCCCATTGAGAGGTGACAACGTGCTAGTAGCCCTCGCTCTCGGTGCCTCCTGGGCCTCAGCGTCCACTCTGGCAGCACTTGAAGGGCCCTTCAGCCAGCCACCGCACTGTGGGAGCCAGTCTCTGGGATGGCCGAGGCCGGAGCCGGCTCCCTCTGCTTGCGAAGAGGTGCGCAGGGAGAGGCGCAGGCGGCAACTGGGGCGCTCGCGGACCAGCGCGAGTTCCGGGTGGGCGTCGGCTGGGCGGGCTCTGCACTCTGAGCCGCCCTGGCCCGCGCCGCCGCCCTGGGGCAGTGAGGGGCTTAGCACCGGGGCCAGCACCCGGGCCAGGGTGCCCCAGGTCCCCCAGCAGTGCTAGCCTGCCAGAGCTGCGCTTGAATTCCTGCCAGGCCTCAGTTGCCTCCCGGCGGGGCAGGGCTCGGGACCTGCAGCCCGCCGTGTCCGAGCCCCCGCTGTGGGAGTCCCCCTCCGCAGTGGGCTCCCGGGGTCCTGAGCCTTCTGGACAGGCACCGCCCCCTGCTCCACGGCGCCTGGTCCCATCGACTGCCCAAGGGCTGAGGAGTGCAAGTGCACTACTCCTACATCCCCTGTGTGGGATCTACTAGGTGAAGCCAGCTGGGATCCTGGGGACTTGGAGAACTTTTCTGTCTAGCACACTGTGTCTAGCTAAAGGATTGTAAACGCACCAATCAGCATTCTGTGTCTAGCTCAGGGCTTGTAAATACACCAATCAGTACTCTGTGTCTAGCTAACTTAGCGGGGACTTGGATAACTTTTCTGTCCAGCACTCTGTCTAGCTAAAGGATTGTAAAGGCACGAATCAGTGCTCTGTGTCTAGCTAATCTAGTGGGGACTTGGAGAACTTTTATGTCTAGCTAGAGGATTGTAAATGCACCAATCAGCACTCTGTGTCTAGCTCAGGGATTGCATCAGTACTCTGTCAAAACGGACCAATCAGCTCTCTGTAAAATGGACCAATCAACAGGATGTGAGTGGGGCCAGATAAGAGAATAAAAGCAGGCTGCCCAAGCTAGCCAGCGGCAACCCACTCAGGTCCCTGTCTGTGCTATGGAAGCTTTGTTCTTTTGCTGTTTTACAATTAATCTTGCTACTGCTAACTCTTTGCATCCCCGCTGCCTTTATGAACTGTAACACACACTGTGAGGGTCAGCGGCTTCATTCTTGAAGTCAGCGAGACCAAGAACCCACCAATTCTGGACATGCCATGAAAACCCTAACTCGAATATCACTTCTCTGTCACCGTCTCTCCTCTTACACTTCATCATGTCCATCCATTACACTTATCATTGCTGGGTAACTTGCTTATTTGTTGGCAGGCAGTTTTTCTCTTCCACTAGGATGTTGGCTGAAAAATAGTTGATGGGGTTCATGGGGTGTCTCCATGCCAAGAAGAGTTCCTGGTACTGAGTATAAAAAACTCTCGATTTTTTAAAGTAAATAAACAAGTAGGGTTTAATGTCGTTTTGAATTATTTATTGCATTGTCTAGATTAATCCCAAGCACCTTAAGTTTTGAATCCTATATTTCATTTTCTTCTGTTACTCTTATGTCTTACACATGATCTGTGCTAAATGTTTACAACCATTAAATACATATGACATATATGTTATATGGATTTACTGTCGTTAAAGCACTTTTTTTGTCAATAGAAAAACGTCTTTTTTCTTATAATAAAACTAGTGCACACTGACAAGTAGAGAAAAAGTATAGCAATAAGGTATATAAAAATTGAAAATTCTCTAAAATCTCACTTCTAAGAGATAATCAGTGAATGAATTGATTTTTTTTTTTTTTCCTTTTTTGAGGCAGAGTCTTTCACTGTCGTCCAGGTGAGAGTGTAGTGGCATTATCTCGGCTCACTGCAACCTCTGCCTCCTAGGGTTCAAGTTCTTCTGTCTCAGTCTCGGAGTAGCTGGGACAACAGGTATGTGCCATACGCCTGGCTAATTTTTATATTTTTAGTAGAACAGGGTTTCCCCATGAGGGCCAGGTTGGTCTCGACCTCCTGACCTCAGCTTATCCGCCTTCCTCTGCCTCCCAAAGTGATGGGATTACAGGAGTGAGCCACCGCACCTGGCCGATACATTTCTTTAGTGTTGTGTTTCTGTGCACGTTTTCCTTTCTTTTCTTTTAATAAAAATAAGGTAACATGCTCCATAATCCTTTAACGGCTTATGGACTTTTTAAATTCAGTTGACGCTAGGTTTTTAATATCTTTTCATGCCAGGAACTTACAATTTGAGACTTGGCTTTTGAAAAATATGTGAGAAAATATAGAAAATCCATTAATTAGGATACTTTGGGATTAAATTATTGTAGAAGTGACAAGTATAGGATTTTTAGTGAGCAAGAGATGGCATTTGGGGGCCTAAATGCATAGGCATTGAAGTATAGATGGAATTGGGAGAAAAATGTCATCTGTAGGTTAACAGGCTACCTAAAAGATACAGATTAACTATCTGAATTCTACAAGAATAAGAATGAGATCAAGCAGTATAATAAAGGAAGAAGTAGCAAAATTACAACAGAGCAGTGAAATGGATATGCTTTCTGGCAATAATTGTGAAAGGTCTGGTAATGAGAAAGTAGGAACAGCTAGTGGCTGCCACATAAAGAGAAAATAAATGAGATTAAATAGCTCAAGTTACAGCATGATGACTTCTTTAACAATCTGGAAAAGGTTTTGAGGAACATTTAACCATAGACAGATATTTTATGTGCAAAATTAAGGTTAGAAAACTTATTTTCTTTTTAATGTGAAGATACACATTTCAAATGCAATGTTACTGCCTTTTATAACCTAAATTATTATTACTAGTATTATCTTTTTCCAGACCTCTTGAGTTTAGTTAGAGCTGCCAAACATTCTCACATGATAGACGCGATGCATTAAAAAGTAAAGTAATAGAAAAAGAGTTTTGCTGTTTTTTTATAAAGGGGCTGTTCAAATGGAATAGTTTCTTGCTTATATGGGACTATAAGAGTTTGCAGTAACCAGTCTTCATGGTGTGCTTTTTCTTTAAACTTCCAATTGCTTTATGCTCAGGTATTGAGTTTCTACGTGGATTTCCTCCCTGTACATCTGAGATGCTGAGAGATTCTAGTGTAATCCTTTGAGCCAAATGCTATTGTTGCTAAGGCAGGATTTATGACATACATATAACTCCTATTTGGGATGTAGCTGTTTATTTTATTTATTTTCCACTGGCTGGTGGAGCCCTCTGGGGAACATTCTGAGTCTGTTTAAATGAAGGCATGCTTAGCATGTGTGGAATCATGCATTATCCTTTTCAGCACAGACTTATCAAAGATTACTTTATACTTTATTACAAGAATCAAGATCCGTATTTTCTCCCTTTTTACACTTCCCAAATGATCTCTCATCACTTTTCTTCCCAATATTTACATACATATGGTCAAAAAGGCAGGATCTGTACAAGTTCATCCACCTCTTAAAAAAGCTTAGTGGTCCTCATAATCAGCAATGATAGGAATAAATGCCTTCCCAATGTCTTCGAAAAGAACTCGCTTAGAGACCGTAGATTTCATTTCGTATTGTCACTTAGACTCTCATTAATATGTCCCTTTATCCATCAACTTCCTTGATATGCCATGACAACAGAAAAATGTACAGCAACCCTTTAGTTGAATCACAATGTATTCAAATTCACTGCAGGCATTTCATTTAGAGCTCTTGTCAAAATGCCTCGGAAACAGAACTGTCTACCCGATACCCAAATTTTGCAAATCCCATTACCTTACTAATGGCATTTTATATCTGTAAATCTTTTTAGCCTTTTCAAAGCACTTTCAGATTTATTTATTTATTCGTTCAACTCAATGAGATCATATGACATGCTAAACACAGAATTGGGGACAGAAGAAATAATAAAGTACGGTCCAGCCTAACAGGCATCTAACCAGCTAAAGCTAGGACAGAACTGCTGAACTGTAGTACTGGCCATGATTCTCCAAGTGTGCTCCCAGATCAGCAGCATCGCATTTTAAGAAATATGTTTCATGAACATAAAGATGGTAACAATAGACACTGGGGACTACTAAAGAGGGTAGAGGGGGAGCAGGGCAAGGGCTGAAAAACTACCTATTGGGTGCTATGTTCACCACTTGGGTGATGGGATCATTTGTATCCCAAACCACAGCATCATGCCATATATCCATGTAACAAACCTGTACGTATACCCCCTGAATCTAAAGTAGAAGTTGAAATTATAAAAGTTAAAAATGAAAACATAAATTCTAGAAAAAACACAGAAGCATATAAAATAATTTTGGAAAGCTGCATGGGTATCTCACATGCCTGGATGAGAATATTCAGCATTGGTAATATTAAACCAAGCTAAATTTCTGTATATATGCAAGTTGTTCCCCATCAGAAAAAAAATGTTGATGAAGATAGATGAGGGGAAACTTGCACTTGCAGATATTCCATCGTGATTACCTACTAATCAACAGAACGGACAAGAACTGGTGGGGAAAATAGAAAAGTCACTGATGGGCCGGGTGCAGTGGCTCACGCCTGTAATCCCAGCACTTTGGGAGGCCGAGGCAGGTGGGTCACGAGGTCAGGAGATGGAGACCACCCTCTAACATGGTGAAACCCCGTCTCTA
>NW_012114711.1:10073310-10126588 GCF_000951035.1 Colobus angolensis palliatus | reverse complement strand
ATTAATAGTAAGAATATTTTTCAAAGTGAACACTGGAACAATTTGCTCAGGTATGGGGCTCCCCTTAAAAACTGGATCATGTAGTTACAATGGCTAAAAAACCAAAAGCTTTCAACTGAGGTGATTTTGCCCTGGAGGGGACTTTCGGCAATGTCCGGAGACATTTTTGATCGTCATGACTGGGGTAGTAAGTCATGCATTTAAAAAGCAGAGGCCAGAGATGCTGCCAGACATCCTACAATGTACAAGACAGCTCCCAAACACAAAAGAATTATCTGGACCAAAATGTCAAGATTACCAAATTTAAGAAACCCTGAAATAGAAGTAAAAGAGGTTGTGAGAGCAGAAAAGAAGTGATTCATTTCTAAGGGAGTAAGGCAAAAACCTAAAAAGAAATCGCAAGGAGGTGGTGATCTGGCTGTACACTAAAGGACTAGAAGATTTCCGACCAGATTAGAGAAGGTATTGGAAGGTGGGTGTAGGGAGAGTGGAAGAATGGGGAGTTGAGACTGGAAGTCTAGGTTGAGAAGACTACCTGCTGTAAATAAAGCAAGGGAAGTAATAACAGATGTGATTCCAACTCTTAGCCAATCACACCTCCCCACTCCACCTCCTTCAAATATATCACTGGACCACTTTTTCCCCTCCTTCCATGGGGACAATGTCTTTTGTGAATTCATCTATGTCAATTTTTTCTTGTTTAATTAAAGATTCAGTCTATGCATCCATTTCTACAACATCATTGCCTTGTAGTTCTAAGTCACTTTGCTATGTCGCAAAATACTTGCATATTTTATCTCATTTGAGGACAAATAGTATGAGACAATAGTTTAGGAGTGTGAGACCTGGATTCAAAATCAGATTTAGCCTGGATATGAATCCTGGGCCTATTGAACTTGGGAATATGATCGTGATGAGGATCAAATAAACTGATACTTGTAAAGGAACTAACACAGTGCCTGGAACATAGGAAAAGCTTAATACATGTGAACTGCTATTAATAAAATACTCATATTATATTTTGCACCAGTGCTATTAGGCAAATAACAAATTTTCCTATTATTGACCTGTGAAGGCGCTGAAGCTCTGAGAGTATCAGCAGCTGATCCTGGATGACCAAACACATTTTTGTGAGACTAGAACCTGGGTCTCTTGCTGGTTTGAGGTTTTGACTTTTACCTCATGGAGCCAGGCACAAGTAATATTCATCATACAAATTTAAACAAAGATTTGAAACTAAGGCAGTTTAAAAGTCTACCCTTCAATTAAGGAATGGACTTTATGCAGTCAGGTTAGGATGTATATATGTCACTACTTGGTAATGCCAAAATGATAGTAGGGAATGGGGACATTTTATACTGGGGGAATTGCTTAGATACGGTCATTTCATTAACACTGCTTGAGCTTCAGCTTGTGTCCAGAGGTGTGGAGGTATAGTAGATACAGAGGTATCCTCAAGGAATTTATAGTCTGGTTCAACACAATATGTCAGATTTAGACACAGGATAGATACTATGGGAACCCAGGAAATGATCATCAAACCTGCCTGAACATGTTGGTCTGGTCAGAATAGGTGTTCCAAGGGAGTTATCCCTGAACTTAAGAAAGAGCTAACTGCATGAAGAAGCGGTGTATGGGCTGGGATCCCATTCAGACCTGCTCATCTTCAGTCCTTCTCTGTGTACTTCTCAAAGATGTACAGATGCAAGATGTGGGCCTAAAACCCCCAATTTCCCCTTCAAGTCCATACTTGTCACAAATTTCATCAATTAAAAGGCAAGACTGGTGACCCTAGTGTATAAATTCATTTGAATGTCTCTGTCTAAGTCAGCACAAGCAACTTTCAAAATATGTTCTGATTTTGCATTCATTTGTGTAAAGATTTGCAAAGTGAAAAAGAATAAATTTTCACCTTAGTAAATAAATACTCGTAGTGAATATGTTCTGTTCACAACTAAGTAACATATATGATCTGAGGTTTACAATCACTTTAAATATTTGTTTTACATAAAAGAGTAGCAAAATGTCCACAGGACAAGGAAAGAAGGAAACTCGATTCTAGTCTGATGCCTCTAAAGAACTGAGTGACCTTGAGCCAGTCACTTCCTCTTCTGGGTTGCATCGTTCCCTTTTATAAAAGAAGGAATTAATAACTTATTAATACTCTCTCATATGCTTTACTATACAAGACAATTCCAATTATATAGAATTAGACATGACATTTAAAGATCCCAGAAACATACAAAGAGTTAATTCTTGTTCTCGCTCTCTCTTTCTCTCTCTTCCTCTCTCTGTCCCCATTCCTTTTATTTTTAAATAAAATTCTCATCCAAGCATATATATTTCTTATAATGTATTAGAAAAAATATTGGGTATCTGAATATTATGACTACTTAGAATTTCTCTATACTGTATTAATTTTATAAAATGTCTATCGTAAAATACTTATTTCTCAATCTAACTTTTTCTTGTTCAAAACAGAGGCTCAGCAGAGGGCATTATAATAGAATAGCAAATGGAGTTTATCTTATTGTAACGCATACGCACATGCACACATCAACACTTATTCACATGCACACACACCACAACTGGCTGCTAAACATGGACAAAAGGCAATAGGCACATTTTTCATGTGCGTAATTGTCACCATAATAGCGATTGTATTTGAAAGACAATGTAAAATGTCATGTCTGAGGGGTGACTCAGCTCCTGTCAATCTAGATTTATTTTTATAGAAAGAGCAAATGGAAATCAAGATGAAATGTTTGAGCAAAACTTATTGCTCTCTAGAAATCACTCAAACAACGGTTTAATCTTATCCTGTATTTCAACTACTCTAAAATTATTTTATGTCTCCATTCCCAGCTTGTCTAGTAGACTGAATGCCGAAGCAAAGAGTCTCCAGAAAGGAGGGATAACTGATTTCTGACTTCTAAGTATTGAACACTGACAAATTTTCAAATTATATCCCACATCTTCTTATATTTTCACCTTTATATCTTCCCAGAAGTACGGCTTTTGAAGAGAATGACAGTCAGAAAAGGGATTAAGTGGCACATTTCTTTAAGACCACTGATGCTCCTGTGAGTAAGAGACTATACAGTGCAATATAAATCAGCTGTTGATTTGAGTTATGGGAAGAAGTTGGTCTTGTTTATATATCTTAGATATCAATAAAGTGGTCAAAAGGAGGCAATCAAAGTCAGCATTAGAGTGATAATATACTTGCACAGTCTCGTCTCCAGCCTCATGCTATGTGCTTGCCTTTTCACAAAAACAAATAGGAAAACAAACCACAAATAAAAGCTCTGAAGTTACAGAGTCTCCCACATTTCTTCCCTTCTCAGTCATCAATCCTTTCCCCAGCCCTCACAGTAGGAGCCCTGGGAAGACATCCAGGCACCTAACAAAGGAACCAGGAGGAGTTTTACATTTAAGGCAGACAACTATAGAATTCACCGAAAAGGTTGAAACAGAACCATTCAAGAGAGGTCCAGACTCAACCACAGGGAAATCCTCATTTTAGTTTTCACAAAAAGTTGCATTGAGGTAAGAAAGAATGAAAGATACGGGGAGAGGAAAAGCACGCATATTTCTTTGATACCCTAGACTTACTCCCCAAGGCTAGATAACGAGGGTAGAAATTGTGGCTGAGAACTATGACCCATTAAACTGTATAGCAATAAATACTGGAAAACGGCCCACAACAATGTGTCCTAATCTTTGAGTTTACCAGTAACATTTCCTTTATTTTGCCTTTTTAATGTATTGTCTACATAATCACTTTTTAAAAAATTGAGCTCATCTTTCTTACTTAATTGATTTAAATCCATATATTTAAAGAAAGACACTATATCATTACTATAAAAGCAAAACCAATATACTTGGCATATTAAAGATAACTTCCAAAGTGATGTCAATGAAAGGAAAATGGTACTAGGAGAGTCTACCTCACACAAAAGTCTGGAAACTGCAGGCTCGTTATTTAAAAAGAGGTGAGTGTGAATTACAGAAGTGCTGAAGACCTGAATGGTAGGACTAGACCGACACTATCCTCTCCCAACAATGATGTGCTGGTCCACGTTTAACAGCTATCTGAGATGAAGAGGCTGACTTGTAGAAATTTCTGATTTCTGTGTGTAGATCTTTCCACCACGGATAATCTCAGGCTATTGAGGTAGCATCACTGGATATAGATGGGAGGAGATGCAAACAGCCTGCTCTTGTAAGCATCTAAGAGGCAACCCAGCACACAACTGCCTTTTTTGAAAAATAAACTTTTATTTTAAATTCAGGGATACACGTGCAAGCTTGTTACACAGGCAAACTTGTGTCATAGGGGTTTCTTGTACAGATTATTTCATGACCCAGGTATTAAGCTTAGTACCCATTAGTTATTTTTCCTGATCCTCTCCCTCCTCTTTTAAGTAATTAGAAGTACTGAAAGAATTGAAACAAGAAAACTTTTCTTATTATTATGTGTTTCCAGGTAATTAATTCCACCTTAGTATTATACTCAAAACCATATTCATTTATCAGCAGTGCTACATGTTCCCCTTTTGGAAAACATAAGTCTTAGGTAACCTCCCAGGCTACCTTTTTTTTTTTTTTTTTTTAACACGGAGGCACTTTAGTAGATAAAATCATGTTATAAGAATGGTAATATTTTTCTATTTCAAAGCATGATTTCGCTGGTACACTTGTATGTACATGATGCTTGCCTCACCTTCTGAGAGATACTAAATTGGATCTATCTGTAGAGAGTACATAAAGAATAACACAGGAATAGTGTAAGAATAAGCATCCATTTCAACTTTGTAAAATATAAAGTAAACACAAATTAAAAGAGAAAATGATGCTAATATCCTTAATCTAAACTCTTTCTCTATGGGAGGGAAAAAGGGGGTTGTTCTCTGAATTGGTTAGAAAATGTTTAAATGGCGGCATGAGACGAAGTTTTCAGAAGAATAAAGTGTATCAAAATCCCTGCATATATTTTGCATCCTATTTAGATTTCCTCGTACCCTTCCGGCTACTCTTCCTATTGTTTACAGAGGTAAATATTAAGAGAGTTTTGTTTATTTTTTGATGAATCCTGATGGCATTTTTAGGCAGCAGAGATACCAAACGACACAGCTGAGAATAATGAAGCTCTTACGTTAAATCAAAAGGCTCATGATTTCATCTCAACAATGCAGATTCAGCAACTGAGACCTCGAAAGCATCTATATGGAATACAAATGTGTAAAAGCAGAGATGGAAAATGTCCCAAATCTCTTCAGAATGCCACAGCAAATCAAATAAGAAAAAAAATTACGGGATTTTTAAGAATGTGCTGTTCTTTTAATGAATAAAGATTCAGTGGCATCCAGAAATGAGATGTGAACGTTCAGAATATAGTGGTGTGAAACTTTGTCCTGTCACTTCTATTCTATGAATTTATGTGGAGATTAAATTATTATAGCCTGCTTCAACTCCCAACCAGTTCCTCAGGAATAGAGGAGAAATTCAAGGGTGATTTAAGGGAGCATTTACATTGACGGAGAGAAGGCATAATTCGTCAGTAGAGACTCATGCTTCCTTATTCTTCAGGCTGCTCAACTGAGCTGATACTTTAGCAAGTTGAAAGGCTTAGCTGTTTAAGGAGAAGTTCTGGATATAAAAAATTGGGGAAAGGGGCTGTGAATAATGGCACTAAGTTGTTGCGTGCTCATCTTCTTTTCTCCCTGCTATCCCTGTTCTCTCCTTTGGGGATAATGGTAAAAATCTCCTTTTAAGCTGGATTCCATGTGACCCATGGCTTCCCCCATCTTTCCACAAAATACAACAAATTATCCACTTTGACTTGATAATATTTCCCCACTAGATATTCCTTTGCTTGCTTCCACCCTATTCTTCTAGTTCAAACTTCATCGTTTCTAGCTAAACTGATCTATGACTTTGTGACCCTAGTCTTATCCACTGCAAACTTCCAGAGTTACAGCTCAGCCAGCCAAGTCCGAGCACATCCTTCCCTTGAAGAGAACATCCTCAAGTCAGGATGACTGCCAAGTGCCTAAGGAGGGCATTCGCAGCCACTGTGCTCTAGTCCCTGCATACTTCTCCACATTCATCTCTTGCCATTCTCTGGCTTGAACTGCATCCTGTGCAAGGCTGTTTCTTCTGCTTCTGTGTCCTTCATGTCACTCTCTTGTTTGTAGGACTCTATATCCCTTCTCCCACTCTACTGTACTTGATAATAAAAGCAATAGCATGTCTTCCATCGATGATAGACTAGATAAAGAAAATGTGGCACATATACACCATGGACTAGTATGCAGTGATATAAAGGAATGACATCATGTCCTTTGCATGGACATGGATGGAGCTGGAAGCCATTATCCTCAGCAAACTAACACAGGAACAGAAAACAAAAAACGACACGTTCTCACTTATAAGTGAGAGCTGAACAATGAGAGCACATAGACAATTGAGGGGAACAACACACACTGGGGCCTGTTACGGGGTGGAGTGTCAGGAGGGAGAGCACTAGGAAAACTAGCTAATGCACGCTGGACTTTATACCTAGGCGATGGGTTGATAGGTGCAGCAAACCACCATGGCACACATTATCCCATGTAACAAACCTGCGCATCCTGCACACGTGCCCTGGAACTTAAAATAAAAACAACAACAAAACAACAGCAACAACAAAAACAAACAAAAACCCAATAGCAACTTGTTTTTATAAACTGCTTACTAAACTCTGGGTACTGCTCTAATCATTTCATGTAATCCCCAATCAATTTGGACAGGTGTGGACCATTATTATCACCATTTTAAACAGAGAAGTAAAGTAACTTGCTCATAGTCATGGAGTTAGTAAGTTTTAGATTCCTGGACTCTAAAGTAGCACTCCATCACCATACCATATTCACTGTGTTTGCCTTAGTTAAATTCAACCATCTCTTCAGATCCAGAGTCACTGTCTCCAGTACGCTCTTCCCACTCTCCTGACTGAGTTGGGTTATGTGTTCTTCCTTTGCTCATGTGAGTCTTTCTATAAATTTATTTGGCTCATCGAACTGTAATGAACTGTTCATATATCTCTTCACTCTGCTGGATTGTCAGCAGCCACGGCTGATTTGTTTTTATATCCCAATGTCTGCTATCCAATAAATGTAAGTTGAATGTGAATGTAAATACATATCTTACATTATAGCAAAATATCAGAGGCTTACAAGGCACTACAGAACATGATATTTATATGTAATTCTCACTATCTTTTATACAAATATCCCCATCATCACATAAACCCAGAGAGCTTAGGTCAATATTTGTTGAGTGAATGAAAATGTCCATGATGAAATGTTAAGGGAAACTACAATCTTTGTAGTAAATATTCAGACTGTTTTCAAAATAAAGAGAGTATCAAATTAAATCAAAACAGACCAATGCTTCTGGGTTAGATACATCATGGGTACAAATTAAATATTTGGAAGATTTATTAACTGACCTATGCAAATGGACAGAGTTCAACAGTTGTGCTTCAAATATAAATAGGTAAGTCTATGGGGGGAAATGGGATTTGATAACTGCAGTTTAGGGAAAAAAATCATCTTGATCTAATATCTTAACTTAAACAGAGGAGCAAGTTAATGGTAGAAGAACTGATTACTTTCGGATTTAATCTAAGTATTGTGGAAGTTTCTTTGCAGTCAAACAATTCAATATATATATATCAGCCTCTAAAAAATTAAACTATTCTAACATACAAAATAATGAAAAGAACAGTTTTGAGCCAATATTTCACACTAACTTTAAGTACTACTTTAGGAAGTACTTACTACAATCCTTTCATTTCCATTATTATTTTATCTTCTTTTTTAAATGGATAATATGTGTACATGATATGCCATCAAAAATTATGAATGAACATATAGGGAAAGTAAGACTTTCCACCTGTTTGTTTACCTGTTTCCTTCTCTATAGGCTAGCACTATTACCCATTTTGTGTGAATTCTTCCAGACATAGTCCCAACAAATACCAATGCACAAGTAGTTACATAATCAAACTGTGTTATAATATTGAATTCAGTTTTCTATTATTGAACATTTAAAGTATTTTAAATATTACAAACAATTTTTCAATGACTGCTTTTGTATATATGTCTTTGTTTATACCTATTAAATTCTAGAATACCTGAAGAAAAAAACACCTAACAGTAAATCTGCTAAATTAAAATGTAGCTACATTTTAAATTTTGATGTGTGTTATCAAATTTGTAATCAAGCTGACTTTTGCAAAAGTTTTGCAATTTAAACTGTCACAATAAAAGAGAGTATTTTTCCCTCTATGTCTTCACTGATAAACGAAAAGTGATGTCTTAATGTAGTTTATACGTGTGTGTGTGTTTGTGTGTGTCTGTGTATCTATATATAAGCAGAGCTTAGTACCTTTTCAAATATTTAAAAGAGAAATTTTAGTTTATTATTTGTCTGTAAGCTTTGTTTATTCTATGCCTATTTTTTTCCTGTTGGTTTGTTTTCTGATACATAAAAAGTTCTTTATATAGTAAAAATGAATAGTGGTCGCACTTAAAGTACTGGTTGGAAGTATCTTTTTCTAGTTTGTTGTGTTGCCTTTTGACATTGTTTGTTTTTTTTCCTATTCCAAATGCTTATGCAGTTGAACTTATACATTCTTGGCATGGTTTCTATGATTTGACCAACACTAAGAAAGATCTGTATCTTCAAAAAAATGCCTTCATACTTTCCCCAAGAACATTCGTATTTTCATTATTTCCATTTATATCTTTTTACGTTTTGTCCAGTTTTCTCCATGAGATTTATCAAATAACCTATCCTTTTTTCCTTGATATAAGTTTCATTTTTGATATATAATGAATTCCCTCTGTAATTTGGGTCTTTTTCTGGACTCTACTCTGTTCCAACACTGTATTTGCCATTTAATTAGTTTGATAATATCTGTAGTATGATTTGAAGAGCATATTCTCACCTCTTTGTTCTCCTCTTTTGGAGATACTGGCTATAACTAGTTTTCCATATGATCTTTAGAATCTAAATTCCTAATTCCAGAGAGAAAATTATCCTTTCAAAATTGTTCCTTATTTTATCGGAATTGAATTAAGTTCATAGAGTAATTTAGGATGAGTTGAAATCTTCATTGTATAAAGTTTACCTATCCCAGATCAATATGATTTTCCTTCTATGCAAGCACTTTTTAGGTGTCTTAATAACCTTCTACAGTTTCTTCAATAAATATGTCTTCAAATATTTTTAGTTCATTCATAGGTATTCTATGTTTCTATTTCTATTTAAAATTGAGTCTCTTCTGTCACTTGAAAATTTAGTTTTTTGTCTATAGCAAGGCCATTAATTTTTGTCGTTAATTTTGTTCCCAATCATGTCACTGTATTCTCTTGTTATAAGATGTCAAGGTGATTTTCTTGCATTTTTCAAGTATGTCATATCTTTGGCAAATAATGATAGCATTATTCCCCTCTTTCCCATTTTTATGCCACACTTATAATAGTGAACATTCTTGTTTTCTTCCTAACCTCAGAGAAACGTTGTAATGTTGTATTTCTATTCATTCTGATGTCATATTTTATGCTGTTTTCTCTTTTATTGCTTTATTTTTTCTGTGTTGTGTATATTTGTTTGCTTTTTTGTGTGTGGGTTGGGTAACTTTCTTCCATTCTGGAAACTTTTGTTTCTGTTTTGGGTCATTTTAGTATTTGATTCTATATCTATAACATGATTTAGTGTACTTATCTCCTATCTTGTGGACACTAGAACAATTTTGTATTGATACATCTCTAATTCATTTTCTCCAACATGGCTTAGTAGATACTACTATTAGCTCTACTTGTACTTATTTCACACCTTAAATTATACCCAAACCTCAGTTGTTCGAACTATCAACTATAAGTGAGGCTTTTAGACTTCTGATTATAAAAGATCAAATAATCGGTAGTTTTACACAACTGCCTAATTTCCTGCCAACTTCTATTAGTTATATTGGTTTCTCTGTTGTCATTGCATTCACATTGCACTAATGAAGCTGTGATTCCAAGAGTTCCTTTTTCGTTACTTTTAAAGTCAAATGGAGTTTAGGTTCACCTTTGTCCTTTTGGTACACTGTTTCTATTCAACAGGTGTTCGACTTAGATTTATTTTTTTAACAATTTCATCAAGTTGGCTTTAGAGGAAATATATTCTCCTAGTGCTCGCATGATCAAAAATGCCTGCTGTTGCCTTTCTATTTCAGCAATTTGTCTAGGTGTGTGAAACATTTTTGCTCACACTTTATTTATTTCCTGGAGGACTGTGCATTTATCTCTCCACTGATTTCTGATGATGTATATTGTTGTGAATGCTAAGGCCAGCCTGATATATTTCTCGTACAGGTTTTTGATCTTTCTGTCTGGATGTTCGATTACATTTTTAAAAATCATAACTTTACTAGGTTGTATTTCGGTAATTTTTAAATTGTGTTTTTATTGACAGATAATTGTACATATATATGAGGTACAGTGGGATGTATATATTATGGAAAATTCAAATCAAGCTATTTAGCATACCCATCACCTCATACCTTGTCATTTTTTTGTGGTGAGAGAATTCAAAATTCTCTATTCTACCTATTTTGAAATATAGAGATATAGAGTAATCTGTCTATCTATCTATCTATCTATCTATCTATCTATCTATCTATCTATCTATCTATCTATCTATTTTTCGAGACAAAGTCTCACTCTGTTGCCTAGCTGGAGTGCAGTAGTATAATCTCAGCTCACTGCAACCTCTGCCTTCTAGGTTCAAGCAAGTCTCCTGCCTCAGCCTCCCAAGTAGCTGGAACTACAGGCGCCCACCACCATGACCAGCTAATTTTTTTTGTATTTTTAGTAGAGACAGGGTTTCGCCATGTTTGCCAGGCTGGTCTCAAAATCCTGACCTCAGGTGATCCACTTACCTCAGCCTCCCAAAGTGCTGGGATTACAGGCGTGAGCCACCACACCCAGCCACAATATTGTTAATCATAGTCATCCTACTGTGCAATAGAACACCAAAACATATTCCAACTCTCTACCCATAAATTTGTACACATTGACCAATCTCTCCCTATTCCCCCTTCTCTCTCCCTTCCCCAGCCTTTGGTAACTATTATTCTACTCTTTACTACTATGAGACTTACTTCTTAGATTCTGCACATAAGTGAGATCACGTGGTATTTGTCTTTCTGTGTCTGGCTTATTTCACTTAGCATAACGTCGTCCGGTTTCATTCATGTTACTGCAAATGAGAGAATTTCATTATTTTTTATTGGCCAAATGTTATAGTATCCCATTGTGTATATATACCACATTCATTTTATTCATTCATTCTTTAATGAACACCTAGATTGATACCATTTGCTGGCCATTGTGAATACTGCTGCAATGAACATGGGAAAACAAATAATCTCTTTAAGATGCTGATTCTATTCTCTTTGGCTGTATACCTAGTAACAGGATTACTGGATTACATGATAGTTCTATTTTTAATTTTTTTCAGGACTCTCCATATTATTTTCCTTAGTGGCTGTACTAATTTACATTCCCACTAACAGCATATAAGAGTTTCACTTTCTTCACATCTGCACCAGCATTTGTTATTGTTTCTCTTTTTAGTAATAGCCATTCTAACAAGTGTGAGGTGGTATCTCATTGTGGTTTTGCTTTTGCTAATGATTTGTGATATGGAACATTTTTTCACATAGTTATTGGCCATTTGTATGTCTTCTTTTAAGAAATGTCTATTCAGGTTGTTTGTTTGTTTTTGGTTTTTGGTTTTTTTGACAGAGTCTGTCACCCAAGCTGGAGTTCAGTGGCACAATCTGGGCTCACTGCAACCTCCACCTCCTGGGTTTAAGCGATTCTCCTGCCTCAGCCTTCCAAGTAGCTGGGATTACAAGCATGCACCACTGTGCTCAGCTGATTTGTATTTTTAGAAGATACTGGGTTTCATCATGTTGGCCAGGCTGGTCCCAAACTCCTGACCTCAAGCGATCTCAGCCTCTTAAAGTGTTGGGATTACAGGCATGAGCCACTAAGCCAAGCTATTCAAGTCTTTTGCCCATTTTTAAATATAATTATTTTTCTTCTGTTATTGGGTTGTTTTAGTTCCCTATCTATTCTGGTTATTAACTTCTTGATGCATAGTTTGAAGATATTTTCTTCCATCCTGTGGTCATCTTTTCAATCTGTTGCCTGTTTGTTTTACTGTGCAGAAGTTGTTTGATGTAATCTCATCTGTCTATTTTTGCTTTTGTTGCTTATACTTTCAAGGTACTTTCCAAATTGCCCAGGCCAATATGATGAAGCATCTACCCTAGGTTTACTTCAGGTAGTTTCATTGTTTTGAAGCTTACATTTCCATCTTGAATCCATTTAGAGCTGAGTTTTGTACACCATGAGAGATAGGAATCTAGCTTTGTTCTTCTACATGTAGATATCCTCTTTTCTAGGCACTGTTTATTGAAGAGACTGTCCTTTCCACTGTGTGTTCTTGGCAACTTTGTCAAAAATCAGTTGGCTTCTAGATTTGTTTCTGTGCTCTCTATCCTGTTCCTTTGGTCTATTTGTCTATCTTTTATGCCAGTACCATGCTGTTTTGTTTACCATAGCTTTAATGTATATTTTGAATTCAGATAATGTGATGCTTCTAGCTTTGTTCTTTATGTTTAAGATTGCTTTGGCTATTTGGGATCTTTTATAACTCCATGTCAATTTTAAGATTTGTTTTACTATATCTGTGAAGAATGTCATTGGTATTTTGATAAGGATTGCATTGAATCTGTAGATAGCTTTTGATAGTATGGACACTTAAACAATGTTATTTTAACCCATGAGCATAGAATATCTTTCCATTTGCTTGTGTCTTCTTTAGTTTCTTTTATCAATGTTTTATAGATGTCAGTGTAGACTTCTTTCACCTCCATGGTTAAATTTACTCCTAAGTATTTACATTCTGTAGCTATTGTAAATGAGATTGTTTCATTGATTTCTTTTTTATGTAGTTTGCTATTAGTGTATAAAAATACTGATAGAAATTTGTATCCTGCAAATTTACACAACTTTATACAAAATAGCATTTTGTATCCTGCAACTTTATTGAATTTTTGAATTTTTGAACTGTTTATTTCAACAGTTTTTTGGCATTTCAGTTTTAACCATATCTTATTGTCTTTTCATTAGACACACTCTGGTTTTGAATCTTATTTTTAAAATGCATTTTTGAATTTTTTTATTAATATGTTTTTAGTCTTTGCCTTGGTAGGAATTTTTTTGTAATTCAAGGATGCTAAATGCATGTTGAAACTCCTTTGCCTATTTTCAGTATCTATTCATTTTTCTCCTCTAATCCTACTTAATTCATTATTAGTTTCTAGTGTATGTGTTAATTTTATTCAATCTGTCCTGTGCTCCATGTTTTTATTGTGTTTTAAACAGTCCCTGAAGTTACTTGTTTTTGCTTTTTCTAATATTGTCTTCACTTATACTATGGTTATATTTTTGTCTTTCACTGCTTTAGTGGGCTCTGTCTGCCAATTTAATTTTCATTTGTTTCCATTGAAACATATTTCTAATGTCTTACCTGGCCCATATCTCTGAGAACTATGATTTCTTTAAATTTAGGAACTATGTTTCAAAAATTTAAGATTGTTTTTTAAAATTACTTAAATCCATGAAAATGCATTTGGACGCAAGATTCTTTGGCCCTTGGTAATTTTGTGATGTGTAGTCTGTAGTCTCTGACTTTTGTTTTTCTGGTTCTAGTCCTCCTCTTTTCTTATATTTACATAGATGCAGTCATGTATCACTTAATGATGGGGATACATTCTGAGAAATGCATTGATAGGTGATTTTGTCATTGTGCAAACATCATAGAGTGTGCTTATACAGACCTAGATGGTGTAGCTTATTATCCACCTGGGCTGTATGGGATAGGCTATTGCTCCCAGCTTGCAAACTTGTATAGCATGCTACTGTAAAAAATACTGTAGTCAACTGTAACACAATGGTAAGGATTTGTATATCTAAGCATATATAAATATAGAAAATGTATGATAAAAATACAGTATAATACAGTATTATAATGTTATGGGACCACTGTTGTATATGTGGCCCATAGCTGACAGAAACATGATTATGCTGTGCATGCCTATATTGTGCATCCGTTTCAAATATTGTTCACTTTGAATTAGGTGAGCCCTTCCTGGACCAGCTATTTTCTGGGCTTTACGATGGAGAGAGAACAGAGCTGCAAAATGTCTCTCTGCCTCAGAGCAGAGTTCTTCACGACACAGGGCGGTGTATGTGTGTGGAAGGGATTGATTTAGCCTTCTGTTTATCCCTAACTTTTAGAGATTTATGGCTGCAAGTCATCTAACAACTCTGAATCTTTCTTCTAGACCTTGACTCACAGACGACTTACCCCTGGCAAAAATGTCATGAGTCACCTAATTCAATTCTCTGCACCCCTCCAGTCTCTAGAGTTCTGTGGTACCAAACCAGGAAGCTCTGTCCTAGCTGTGTGTACTGATCTTTTGTAACAGACAAGGCGTGGCCCTTTGGCATGCTCCTGAGTTTTGGAGCTTGGTCCTCGCCAGGTTGTGCTGACCTTGGCTGCTGCAGTGTTTCTCTTTAGTACCTTCCTGCACACCAGGCAGATCCTTTCTTCACATAGCACCCCATCTTCACCATTTGTTATTTTTGTGATTGAGGATTGTATGTATCTGTTGTTTTGCTTTTTTAGTCTCTGTTTGTTTTCTGATCAGTTGTAGATCCCAGGCAGATCCTTTCTTCACATAGCACCCCATCTTCACTATTTGTGATTTTTGTGATTGAGGATTGTATGTATCTGTTGGTTTGTTTTTTTAGTCTCTGTTTGTTTTCTGATCAGTTGTAGATAGGTAAGGATGGTAGTATCCGAAATCTGCCGTTGCATACATGATGGTACCGATGCTTCTATCTAATGTCCAGCACATTTAGTGCAAGCCTACTCTAAGCCTTCTACTGCTTTAGCTGCTAGTAGTACAGTGGCATCAAGAAACAAAAACAACAATAAAAACAACAACAAGCAAAACAGACCCATATCTTTGTCCCCATGAAATAAGAAAGAATAATTAATTAAGGTAGTAATTTAATTACATCTTGCCCTCTGCCCTTCAAGTGTTTGGCTTGGCCTGCATAAAATATAATTTCAGTTAAAAAAATATTGCAAACTAAGGTTAGGCTCCCAAATCCACTGTAATTACCTCTGAGTTAAAAGGTCAGCCAGATTTCAGATTGTCTGTTGAACTCCCTGGCTGGAAATTCCCTTTAGCCACTTCACTAAGTATTGCTATTTTCCTTCTTCATGGGTTATGTGTGACATAGGCACTGGGAATGAGAGTAAATGGCCCTGGTAGTTCAACTTTAATAATCTCTTAGTGCCTTTCTCCCTTTACGAAACACTTCTAGTGATTTTTGTTTGTTTGCTTGCTTTTGTTTATGAGAGCAGTACTGCAGTGATGACTCTTAAAATTCAATCCCTTTCTACTGAAATTTGAAGAAAAATTGGAAATATTTTATGACAGAGAATTATGCCATTTGGAAGTATACCCTGGAGTGTAGAAGATGACGGGAAATTTTCCCCCAAACAATGGCATGAAACTCAAAATGGTATATAAATCAATTTGGGGTAATTAAAACCTTGCTCCTATCCATTTTCATCATCATCATGGAAGGTTAATAATGATGATGATGACATTTACTATTTTTAAATTTGTTTCATCTATTTTTTATTTTTAAATAATGCATTATTATGCTTGAGTGCTTACGTTGTGCCTGGACATCATACTACCGGCTGTATAAACAGTGTCTCATCCACCCTTGCAATTAAAATAATTAGCCTCATTTTATTTATTTTTTTCCTTTTTTAGTAGACACGTAATTGCACATATTTATGGGGTACACAGTGATATTTTGATACACGTATACAATGTATCATCAAATCAATTTACCCTCATTTTAGAGTTAAGAAAGTCAAGGCTTAGAGGAAATAAAAAGATCCTTGAAAATAATCCAGTTACTAACGGCAGAACTGGAGTTCAAATCCAGGTCTGTTAAATATCCAATGCAACACTCCCACCCATCATATTGTACCATCTAGGTTCTAGTTCCAGAGGTTCTTCAGAACCTTGGAAGAAATGAAAATCCTTTGACCCCACTTTAGGATTTCTGACTCCGTAGGCTGGGATGCAGCCTAGGAATTTGGTGTGCTCTAGATGATTATTTTCTGTACCAAGTTTCAGAACCATTATTTTAGAAAAAAGAAATCTCCTTGTTATAATGAAAATTATAACTTAAAAAGTTTTGTTTTGTTTCTACTTATAAGTTTTTATATTAAAATATGAAACAAAAGAAAATCAGAAAAAAATTAAAAAATGAATTCCTTTAATCCTACCGTCCAAAAAAAAACTATTTTTATATTTCCATGTTTTTCTTCTTTTCTACGTATTATGTATATAATCTCTTTTTGGTTTGTTTTCTCTTTCAGGTCATCTGCAATAGTGTTCTACATAAAATGTTGTATCATGATTTTTATACTTAGTGTTCTATAATAAAACAATTTAACATTATTATGTAGGTCTTTATAAAGCTCACGTTTGTCAAGCTACTATGCTTGCAAGAAAACATGAGTCCAACTTATACTGGCTTTTACAAACATGAGAATGTATTGGTTAATATAATACACCAGAGAAAGAACACAGTAGAGCTGGATTCAGAGACAAAACACCATCCAGCCTCTTTTCATTTCTATCTTTGTCTTGTTGTTCCTGTCTCATCACTGTTCTCTTTTTTCCCTGCTTCTGGTTGTCTGTTGGATTTGGCCTCTCAGGCTGTCAATTCTCGTGATCCCCATGTGGCTATAACCGTCGGTTCTCATCTAAAGAACAAGGCAGAAATTCCAAAGGGCAGAAAGAAATTTACTGTACTTATTTCAGAGTGAAAAACCCTTTGGATCTTTGCGGTGGGTTGTGTGCTCAGCCCCTGGACCAACTGGCATAGTCAACGAAGGTGGAGTTTCATGACTGGTATAACACGGGCCCACTCTTGAAGCCAGGAGATCATATGCTACAGTTGTCACCTCCCGTAACTACCAGACTTGAGGAGAACCTGCTGTTTAATTTTGTTTACATGAAAAAAATGTAATTATATCTATTTTTCCAGAAGTAAAATCACTAAGCCGAAGTGTTGAAAAGGTTGACGGATCTGTTATGTCTTTCCTAATTGTTTGTAAAAAATATTTTACCAATGTACACTGCTCCAAACACTGTCTGAAGGCTCTCTTTTTCCCATATACCTGTCATTGTTGACTTCTTTTATTATAGCTTAAAGTAAATCATCTGGATATATATAGTGTAAAAGTAAATCTTAGTAATTACAGCAGAGACGATGTTTAGAAGACTATGTGGTTTAGCTATTAGACCACTCCCATGTGTATTCTACCTGAGGATGTTTACATACATGAATTTTTTCCTGAAATGTTACAGTATAGTAGTTATTTAATAGTTACATTGTGATATCTGGCTTAAGTAAAATTCAGTTGCATTATAGAAAATTATTGTTTCTAAATTTGAAGTAAAATTGTCGCACGTCTCCTAGTGTGTATTATGGTACACTATGATTTTATGTGGAATAATATATGTGACAGTGTATAGCATAGGTGAATAGATTATACATAGCAAAAACAAGGAAATGTGATTGCTCAGAAAAAGAGAGAAGAAAAGGATAAAAGAATAATAAATTCAAATAAATTAAAAATATCAGCAGGTACTCATGCTGTCAAAAGCAAATAAGAAAATATAATTTTCCTATTGTGTTACTGAATTGGTTAGAAACTTGTGTGTTACCTAGCTTATACAATGGAAATACAATGGAAATAATACAATGGAAATAACCAATACTTAATCCAAATCTGTATACTAATAATAAAAAGAATTAGGGCTGCAAGAAATTTTGAGAATGCAGGAAATTCAAGGTGGACCGTGTAAAATTTGTGGTCATCAAATAAGCGACTTCAAAAATATAGGCAAATAGTGGTAATGTGACAAAGTGTCCATTTCAAAAAGGCTTTCACTCTCCAAATATTACCAGTGCCAAAAATAAATGAAATAAGTCAAAGCTATGAAAAGCTTCCATGGGCTGGGCGCGGTGGCTCATGCCTGTAATCCCAGCACTTTGGGAGGCCGAGACGGATGGACCACGAGGTCAGGAGATCGAGACCATCCTGGCTAACACAGTGAAACCCTGTCTCTACTGAAAATACAATGAAATAAGTCAAAGCTATGAAAAGCTTCCATGGGCTGGGCGCGGTGGCTCATGCCTGTAATCCCAGCACTTTGGGAGGCCGAGGCGGGTGGATCACGAGGTCAGGAGATCGAGACCATCCTGGCTAACACAGTGAAACCCTGTCTCTACTGAAAATACAAAAAAATTAGCCAGGCGTACTGGTGGGAGGGAAAAAAAAAAAAGCTTCCATGATACTACACAAAAGGGGAAAACAGTATTAATTGGAACTCATATATATATATATTTTTAGATGGAGTTTTGCTCTTGTTGCCCAGGCTGGAGTGCAATGGGGTGATATCAGCTCACTGCAACCTCTGCCTCCCAGGTTCAAGCAATTCTCCTGCCTCAGCCTCCCGAGTAGCTGGGATTACAGGCTCCGCCACCAAGCATGGCTACGTTTTTTTGTATTTTTAGTAGAGATGGGGTTTCTCCACATTGGTCAAGCTGGTCTCGAACTCCTGACCTCAGGTGACCCGCCTGCCTCGGCCTCCGAAAGTGCTGGGATTACAGGCATGAGCCACCGCACCTAGTCTCATACATAAGTCTTTAATAATATTCACACACACATAAATTGCAATCAACTTAAATGAGTTTTACACCCAAGATTTCTGGCCAAACTTTAAGTTGGCAATCATAGATGGTAAAAATAAATTATTAGTGATGTAATAAAGGTGTTATTAAATTATAACCCTTGATATTTCAAATAAAAATATATTTCTGTTTGTAATACATTCACAAATGGAGCCATGTTAAAACTAAGAGAAAAACACAGATAACTATCAATGAGTAGGAAATGAAATGTCAAAATTAGTAGGGACAGCTGTGAGCACATACTATATTACTTATTCAGAGGAGCTTTAAACAACTTCTAAGAGCACTTTCTTTTTAAAACAAACCCATTAATTGAATGTTATCTTATTTATTTATTTTTATTTTATTTTATTTATTAATTTTTTTTTTGAGATGGAGTCTCACTCTGTCACCCAGGCTGGAGTGCAGTGGCACGATCTTGGCTCACTGCAAGCTCCGCCTCCCAGGTTCTTGCCATTCTCCTGCCTCAGCCTCCTGAGTAGCTGGAACTACAAGTGCCCGCCACCATGCCCGGCTAATTTTTTGTATTTTTAGTAGAGATGGGGTTTCACCATGTTAGCTAGGATGGTCTCCATCTCCTGACCTCATGATCTGCCTGCCTCGGCCTCCCAAAGTGCTGGGATTACAGGCGTGAGCCACCACTCCTGGCTGAATGTTATCATGTTTAAACATATAACAAAGATACAATTATCCCAGATATATTAATAAACAAATTAATATTCAGTGACTTGTCCATGACTGCATATCTAATAAGAATTACGATGTGAATTTAATTCTGTGACTTATTCCAGGTATCACAATACGTGATCTTTATGCATCAGGTCGATTATCAAAAGAAGCAATCTGATACTGCTGGAAAAATCAAAACAATAAGTGGATTTGAAAATCTAAAAAAATTTAATAGGGAAATAAGCTTTCAATATGAATACACACACAAACATATCCAGGTTGCTTCAGGATATTGCTTCAGTGCTGCTAATTTCTAAAACATTTGGAATAGAGAGTTACATAAAATTCGGATAAAGGTCATCTAGACCACATTACTCTGTCAAAGCAGTAAACTTGGGTAATAACTGCAGAAGTCCCATATCATGCTCTGGCTACAGCCTCTGCTACTCAAGCTGCAAAGGCTAGCTGATGTTCCAAGCCTTGCTGCCTCTACTAATAAAAGAAGGAGGAGAAGGAGAAGGGAGAGAAAAAGAAGAGAAGGAAGATGAAGAGAAAGAAGAGGAAGAAAGAAAAAGAAAAAACAAAGCTCATACTCAACACTTGAAGTAGTAAATTTTATACTAATGCTAAATAAAATATTAAAAGTATATCCACAAAATTTAGGAGAAAGTAAAAAGTTTAAAACAATACCAAGTCTAAAAACAGTATATGAAAATATTTCCTGATCAAAGAAATATTTCTCACCTTATAGAATCTCTTAATCTGTATAAAATTAAAACATCTTATTTGCAATATATAAATTGTATAAAATAGAATATTACTATAATTTAAAATTAAACAATTCCAGTCAAAAAATAAATTGCACAAATTATTAATAAGGTTCAGACTAGAAATCTCTACTTATAAATTGTCAATGTGATAGGACACTTTAAATTCTGATAATCTTTATATACTATAGTCCTCTTTGAATTGTTACCACCAAACTCAAGGAATCAAACAAATGAGTACCAGCTACTCATTTTTATTTTGCCTTTATTAAGTCAAATAAAATATAAATTTTAAAGTATCTTGACTTTCTTGTCCCAGTGACGAGAAAAGAAAAGAAGAGGGTTGTTCTACTAGACCACTGGACAAACTTCTATTTAAGACTAAAGTTTCCGCATCATACTTTTTCCAATTCTCTTAAAATATTGCACTCCTTAACCATGTCAAAATGGTTTCAGTAGAGTGGGGAAGGCCAAAATTATCTGGAGGGGATTGAGAAGCAAAGGAGGGGTGAGGTGAGAAAATAGAGAAAGCAGGTACAGACATTTTCAAAAACTTTATTGTAAACAAAAGAATGAAATAAGATATTAGTTGAAACGGGTTGTGGGGCCTAGCACGGAATTTAATTTTAAATACAAGAACTGTTTTTCATGTTGATTAGATTAAAAGGCATCATTGGTTGTACAAGAATGAGATACCAGGAAAGTCCATGAATGAGCAAAATAGAATAGGAGTACTGTATTTAATGTTGCTCTTACCTAGCTGCAAGGAGAAGTCCATCATCATTATAGGAGGGTGGGCAGATGCCCTGGCACATCTGGTGAAGGGACAATGAGGCAGAAGTGGAGGAAGTGACACTGAAGTTGGAAGTAAGATAAGATGACTATTCCTCTACTGAAGTGAGTCAAAGCAGGATAACAGAGAAGATACAAATCTGTTATCTCCGAAAGCAGGAAGCAATCAGAAAAATGTAAGAAGCCAGCTAACAACCCCGTTGTGGTCTGAGGGTGTAAATTTAAATGTCTACCTACTTTGTGTCTACAGTTGAGAAGCCAATGTGGCTGGCAGATGCCATTTAAAGTTACCAATGTAGTGAGGATTGGTATCTTGCTGGCCAAACTGAACAGAGGTTAATGGAAGGTTTGCCAGTGATAGACTGTGAGTCCTTGCAGGTGCAGTGGAGCCACTGGAGAGTCCCCATGGGGTGGGAGATTGGATCTGAAAAGTAATATTAACAGCTTACAACATATAACATTGCTGAGGGAAGTTGCATCAATAATTGTGCATACTTTTCTTCATGTCAATTTCACTCGATGCGATACATGCAATTAAGAATAATGCTTTTAAGAGTTCTCTGAAAACTCTAGGTTCACAGATGATGCCACTTTACTATTAGTAGTGTGGCTAAGGTACAAAGAAGAACCTGCCTGTGTCAGCTGCCATAAATAGACTAAGAATTTCATGTAGCTACTACCCATCTGTAGCCTGCACAATGACTGTTCAAAAGTCCCAGATTCTTTTCCTCTCTGACACAGATGGTTGGTCAAAACAACATGATTCTCTCTAGGGAAACGGAGGTTCAGATCTGACTGGACATGTGAGAAAAAATAAAATAAAATAAACCAAGAGATCTCACGGGGAGATGAAATCAATATTATTTTAAACAGAAAGCAAATGTACAACATAATGAATCTTTGGTGGTCACAACCTTTTGTTTTCTGCCTTTTACCTTTGTTGTTGACCAAGAATTAAGTCTATTCTAGTGAAAAGAGTCACCCTTAATTTTGGTAAAATCTCTTCTCATTAGAAAAAGATGAAGAAAAAAATTACATTGACCAAAATGTTATAAAATGTATATAAAATTTTCCCTTAATTCCACCAACTATTGTACACCCTTACTGTCATTATGGGGTAATTTTTTTCCTCTTTTTTTCTCTGCGTTAAAATACATGAAACCACCTTTGCAAAAATTATGTAAGTAAAAACATTATGGCAGTTAGGCATTAGGGAGATCTGATCTAGCCAACCCCCTCCTTGCCTTTAGCTTTCAAACTGCTTTAATTATTCTTGGACTTAGGCCAAGCTAACTTTGGAAGACATTTAGGTTATAGGCTAAATGATAATAGCCCTTCCCCCAAAATCAACCATCTTTACCTTTGTAAAGCTAATGAGAGGCCACTAGGGTAGCAGGAGGAGAGGAGCCTGAATTTGATAAAACGTAGACTGGTCACAAGATATGCACCTTCCTCAGTTAGTCCTGCAGATAACATCACTATTGTAGATTGGCCTTTTGAGATATCTTTTCAGGGTTTTCATATGTCTGACACCGATGGATCCACCTAGACCCACCAACTGATGGTTTCACTGCTCCTGTAACTTCACCCAGAAGCAACTGTGCACAAAAGGACAGCTTAGACCCTTTATCATTTCATTTCCACTCCTACCAGTCAGCAGCAAGCACCCATTTCCTAGCCACCCCACCATTACCCCAAAACTGCCTTTGAAAAACCTCTACCCTACAAGACTTCAATGAGATTAATTTGAGTAGTAACTTTCTCCCACATGGCATGGCTAGCCTCCTGTCAATTAAACTCTTTCTTTACTGCAATGCTGTGGTTTTTATTTGTGCAGTGGGCAGGAATAATCTGTCAGGAGGTTACATACATATGTATTTTTTAAATTAGTATCATAAATATAGTTAAACAAAGTTTTTTTTTTTTTTTGAAACTGAGTCTTGTTCTGTCACCCAGGCTGGAGTGCACCGGTGCAATCTGGTTTCACAGCAACCTCTGTCTCCCAGGTTCAAGTGATCCTCCTGCCTCAGCCTCCTGAGTAGCTGGGACTACAGGCATACACTGCCACACCTGGCTAATTTTTGTATTTTTAGAGACAAGATTTCACCATTTTTGTCAGACTGGTCTTGGATTCCCGACCTCAAGTGATCCACCCGCCTTAGCCTCCCAAAGTTCTGGGATTACAGGCATGAGCCATCACTTTCGGCCTAAAAATTTTTAATAGTTTTACTTTTTTTTTAAGTTGGATATTTTTACTTGAATTTTGTGTACCTTTTTCTAGATTATTACCTATCATCAAATTCACAATTTTTACAGACTGCAGAGCTTTCTATGGGAAATCCATATTTTACCAGTTTGCTGTCATTAGATATTGTCATTGTTTCTAGTATATTTGCTATATAAGACCCCAATAATCCTACTTTTTAGTACATGTTTCAGCGTTTCTCTAATTATTCCTAGAAATAGAGTTTTGAGGTCAAAAAGGAAAAGGCCTATTGTGAATATGATGGTTTCTCCTCAAAATTTGTCTCCTTTTAAAGTTCACCACTGTTTTAAAGCTGGTGACTCTCATGTCTCCTTATGTTAGTTAAAAACAGCACCTTCACTGGCAATTATTTCCACAAGGGCCTTAAAAACATACCTAAAAATATGTATATTAAATCAATAAATAGTGTCATTTTATCAGTTCCTCACTTCAGGGGAATCACTCTTCTGACTCAGAGGAATTTAGAGACCAATAAGGAAGTTAGTCCTATAGAAAACTGGAAAGAATTAATTCAAACAAAAGTTGAGTTTCTATTGTGTTTGAGGAACAGAACCCCAGGTGACATCAAAACATTGTTTCCTTTGGCAACTGAGATTTATTTTTCCCTTTGACAACAAAGATTTTGCTTTTAGGACACAAATAAGATATTCCTATTTTCTGTTCAAATAACCATTTACTTGGTATTAGATAAGGTGGGCTGTGTTTCAAAAGCAAATTAATTGCAAACCTCAATTTGAGGCAAGTCAAAGCTACAAATACATTATGGAGTTCATTTCAAAAAATGACACAAAATTAAAATGAAATAGGCTCTAAAATTTGAGAACCCTTAGGCACAGTAAATCTTAGTTATAGCAGAAAATGAAACATTCTATGACAAGATCGGGTCTGATAAGATGTAATAAAAACATGAGGCATGATACATAAGGGCAGGAGGATTGATATAAAATGTGAAATGATCACAAAGATAGCATAGTCCTAGTCCCCCAAAGTATTTGGCAGTGACAGGAGAATTAAATAGCAAGCAAAGTTGAATAGTAAATGAGGGTGAATGTGCAATACATCATCCCTAAATCTATCTAGGTATTCCTAAAATGCATGTCATATTTTTCCTGGAAATAACTAATGTCTAGACCAAGGTTAAATTTTTCAAAAATGAGAGCATGAACATCATGGAATTTCAACAATGGTATTATGTATATATGATGAGAAGGAGATGAGGAGAAGGCATGGTTATTTGGCAGCAGTAAAATACAGTTAAGAAACCAGCAGAAATGTATTCTTGTAAAACAGAGCGTGACTTATTTTTATGCCTAACCTTGAAATTATGATGGCAAAGCCCACAGGTGCTGAAATGGCCAAAAGCTTACTGACATTGCACCATAGAGCAGTGTGACATTTATCCCACAGGCACCTCTGATTAATTCACATAACCCTTTAACAAGTAAAGGGCCACCTTTTAAAACTGTTTTGGTAGTACAAAGTTCTTAGAATAAGGAATAATAGTTTTGTACTTCCTCATAGTGGGGTTTCAAGTCTGTCTTTGCTACTTAGTAGTGTATGATCTGGAAGAATTTCTAAACTCTTCTGAGCCTTAGTTTCTTCATCTGTGAAACAGAGATGAATCTTACGAACGTTAACCAAGCTAAAATATGGAAAGTTATAAGCACAATGTCTGTTATTCAGTAACTTTCAAAGAACTTCACTTCCTTTTCTGCCACTCCTTAACCTCTCCTGGCTGCAGAAATGTGAATTGATCTTAATTAGTCAGATACTGTCTTTATTTGTGGTTAACACCAGTAGCTATGAGAAAGGATACATAAAGGGGAGACGGTGACTAAAGATAAAAGGATAAAACATAAATGTAGCTTAATGTTTCCTCTTAGACATTTTATAGCACCTGGCTTTCATCTTATTCCTCATCTTTCCTCTCTCTCTCTCTTTTTTTTTTTTTTTTTTTGCCAGAAGGAAGACACTATGATATTGACATTCAGAATTCAGTAGGACAATAGTCTTGAAAACCAGGCTATTGTCCTTCTAAGACACTGGCTAAATTATTCTTTCTTTTCTTTTAACTGATGTGGTTGGACTCATTGTTAAATCCCCTCATTGTATTGAGGAGATCAAGATTTCCAAGTTGCACAGATACAGGAGGCATCATCTACATTGTGTGCAATGGTTTTCTCCAGGGGTTGCCATTCACGTAATATACAATTTAAATAATATTCAGGGAGATATTGCTGTTCCCCATTAAAGATGGGTGAGATAAAGTAGAAGGAGCATAAGATAGGAGGGCAGTAAAAAGAAAACAAATAATTTTATCTACCCACTAGGGTGGTACAAAGAAGAGAAGATCAGGGAAGAGAAGCTCATGAAGGAAACAAACATGGCTGTCCTGCTTGGAGAAGCACATTTGACAGTTTATGAAATCATGGAGGAGAGTGACTCTTGCCTTGCCATCCATTTATTCATCTGGAAGGAGGCTTCCATGTAGGTTGCACTCACACTCAGAGGGAGGGCAGTAACATGAAAGCAGAGGTCAGGCAGAGATTTAGTTTCCTTGGTTGCCCTTGGGTCTGATGAGGCAAAGGCATATCCAGAGCAGCTAAACACTTGGTTGGCATAGTGGGCAGAGAGGCTTCCCTTAGGGGTTCCGCTCCAAGGGCTATGAGCTAAATTCCCAGTCAGACAATCAGAGTGTGTATAGCACCAGCAAGAGCTCAAATAAAGCTGAGAAAGTCAAAAAGTATTACATGGCCTTGACTACACCCAGACAAAAGATGCTGACCATGGCTGGGCATAGTGACTCAAACCTGTAATCCCAGCACTTTGGGAGGCCAAAGCAGGAGGATTGCTTGAGCACAGGAGTTCAAGGCCAGCCTGGGATGCATAATGAGACCTTGTCTAAAAAAATAAAAAAATAAACAATGCTGACCACAGTTCTAAACGCCAGCAGGGTTAACTGCCCCAAGGTGGTCAAAGGACATTGCTTTGGAGGTCAGGGTAAGGGAGGAATCACAAGACGAAGTGTAAACAACTACTCCCCTTCTACCCAGATACCATCTTTAGCAGATAAGCAGAGACATTTGAGGTAGGGCAATCTCTGAGAGAGAGTAGGAAATTATATTTAAAAAGTCTAAACCATTTTTAGAAGTCCTTGACTAGTTACTGGGTTAAGTTTTATTTTTTTAACTACCTATCCCCAAGTTCTGTGAATAACCTGAAAATGGGGTTGTAGCAGGCAAATAGTTACAGGCAATAGTTAAAAGTGACATTTTTCCCTCCTGTACCTAAGATGGGTGAGAATTATAGGAGAGACACTACTACCTACAAGGCATGCACAATTTACATTTGTATGACTACTAGAGTTTACAAAACATATCGAAATGTATTTTTCTTTTAGAAGGAAATATCAAGGTAGAAAATATAGATGTTGTCAAGAGATCTTCATAAAGCAAGAGAAAGAGGAAGGTTTTTCTTGCATGAGGCTAGTTTAACATCCTTGAAATAGCAGAATAATGACTGAGATCTTGCTCTACTACATGTGGAAATGTGCCATGAAGCTACAGCAATTATATCAGTATAGTTCTGAAGTGAAAGTGATAGATCAGTGAAACAGTAGAGCCCCAAAATGCACATACATGAATAGATGGCTATAAATAGTTACGTATCCATATAGTCATCACATCTATCTATCTATCTATTCATCTATTTATATTCATATATGAATATCCTTATGTGAAAAAGTTACATTTCAAAATCAACAGGTAGTGGATGGTCCATTCATTGGAGTGGATAGCTACAATAGGTTACTAATTTGTGGTGAAAAATAGTATTTGATTCCTACCTGGCATATCTTCCCTAACATACATGTATTCATTTGACACACATTTATTCCAAATAAATACATGACCAGAAAGTAGAAAAAACATCTTAAAATACTAGATGAAAATAAATGTTAATTTGGAGAATGTGTAACTCTCCAGAAATGAAATAAAAATCAGAAGTAATAAAGAAATTAAATATTGGAATTGTTTACTGAAAAAAAGTTAAATTTGTCTATGGCAAGTAACACAATAAACAACTTAAAATTAAAGACAGACAGGAGAATTATTTATAAGTATAAAGGCTAATAATATACCTGGTCATATAAAATGTTGACTGGACTACATATTAGTACAACTTGTACTAATATGGGGCAATTTGGTATTAACCACTAATATTTTGATAGAGGATGGATAAGCCACACATACCCATTTATACCAAGACATTTTGAGAAAGAAGGAGAGATATTGGGGTGGGGGTATTTGTGAGAAATTAAGGATTTACATTCAGGAGAGGCTGATATTTTCTAAATGTGCTCAGTATGTATTGATTCAAACATTTCTTACTAATCATTAGGTGCCTTTCTAGGATTTTAGCACATAGAAGAAATGTCCCTACCTATGCATACAGACATGCATAAGAACAGGAAGTGAAGTCTTGTTTATCAGGGAAAACAGCATTCACGTATTACTTACAAAAATTGAGGCCAATCTCCAAGCTCTACCGTGGAAAGAGTTCATCAAGTTCCTAGACTGAAGAAAGCTAATTGTAAGAAATACATATGTAGTATAAACAAGTTTCATTATAAATAAGAGTAAAAACGTGCATTGTATATGTACATTTTTATGAATGTCTGTGTGTATGTGTGTGTAAATGTTTTTTTGTATGTGTATAAAATCTAGAACAATCTGCACCAATCTTGTAAAGTGGCTATGTTTGAGAAATGAAAATGGAGAGGAGAAATTTCTGCTCTAACCCTGACTTTGTTTCTTTCATTGTTTTTGTTCTTTTAAAAATAATTTACAGTGTGAAAGGGTTTGACATTTATTAAAAAAAATTAAATAACTAAACCACCTGTGTGGTTACAACAAAGCAGAATGTAATTCTATATGTTAATTAGAATCATAATTTTAATTAGAAAAAATTTGCATATATACTCAAAGATGTAGTCTTGATTGGAGGTAGGGGTAGGGGTAGTTTTTGGAAAAATTTACCAAGGTATAAATAGAAACTATACATAATGTAATTTACTTCATTTTTGTGGATTTTCTAAACTCAACAATTAATACAAGCTTTTATTATCCAGAAAAAGTCATTAAAATGACAAAAATCTAGGACACCTGTGCATTTTGAAATGTCTCATTTTGTATCAAATACTTTGGCCGTTCTGGATTGATAACCAAGATTATACTTCAGCAAACAGGTAAGAAGGTGTCTGTCTTAGGTTGATTCCCTAGAAGCATACTGAGATTGGGATTTATTACAGAAACTGTTTATTCCAGAAGCGCCCCCAAAGGGAACCAGTAAGACACAGGGAAGCAGAAAAGAGAAAAGTAGAAGAAACTCAACAAGGGTGTGGTTTCAGGCGATGTCTTCCCAGAGTTTTCCTGTCTACTCCTGCAGGGGACCTCAAGAGCATAAATTAATCTCAGAGTTGTTCACCTCCAAGCAAGGAAGTTGGACTTGCAAGTATTCTTTCACTAAGAGCCTCTGCTGGAGAAAGGGGCCAAGCTGGGCAGGAAGGAAACCCCTAAGAATGCTGCAGTAGGTGGTAAAGGGATTCCAGCAGTTGAGGCAGGCTTCCTAAGAGAAATGCAGGTGCAACAGAGAAACAAAAGCAAACACAAGCCAGGAGGATGCAGCCAAGGAGAAAAGGGGATTGGAGGAGATTTAGTAGAGCATCAGCAGGATCCACTGCAGAAGTGGTTTTATTTTATTTCCAAATATACCTTCATTTGTTAAATATTGCATTGAACGAATATCTTTTCTACTTCTAACACGATAGAAAAAAAATCAAAAATTACAAGTGAACAAAATTTCAGATGCAGCAATTGCAATACAGGGAAGTTTTTAGGAATTCCCAGAAAATCATAACAATTTAACAGCTTAAATTTAGTGAGATCAAAGTTCAAAGTTCTCAATATTTTACAGACTTAGATGTTTTTATTATAAATCAAAACAGTGCTTCAGCTCCTGCATCTATTTTTCTTCAGGATTCATTTTCTTTTTCAGTGTTCAGTGTTCTTTTGTACACTCTGGGAAACTCAGTAGAGAAAAAGGATACTTTTGTTTTAGAAAGATAATTTTAGTTAATTACTCCTATATTATCCTAAAGCATCCCTGGACACAAGGAAAATAAGTGCTTTCAGGATGACCTAACACACAAATAAGTGCTTTCAGGATGACCTAACACGCTATTTAAACTATAGTGCAAAGGAAACAAGAAAAACAAGATATATTCAAAGATAAAGATTATGTACTTACTCGGAGACCCTACTGGTTGGGGTGTCACACAAACATGACTCCATTTTCCCCTACAGCATTCTTGTCTTCTTATATAATTGTGTTTTGTAAACTTGTGCATGTTACTTAAGCTCTCCTAATTTCAGTTCCCCCATTGGTTTCCTGGTCAAGTTTTAACACATAGTAGGCACTCAGGAAATACTTGTTCAAAGGCCGGGGGTGGTGGCTCATGCTTGTAATCCCAGCACTTTGGGAGGCTGAGGTGGGTGAATCACTTGAAGTCAGGAGTTCAAGATCAGCCTGGCAAAACCCTGTCTCTACCAAAAATACAAAAATCAGCCAGGCATGATGCCTGTAATGACAGCTACTTGGGAGTCTGAAACAGGAGAATGGCTTGAACCCGGGAGGTGGAGGTTGCAGTGAACCGAAATTGCGCCACTGCACTCCAGCCTGGGTGACAGAGCATTCAATATATGGATCAATATACAATATGGAGTATTAAAGATGAGTGTATTCTGGATACTCTAGATGTATGGAACCACATGAGCTAAAGAGCAGAAGTCCAAATAAGAATGTCAGTCTTATTCTCTGCACTTTAGCTCATGTGGTTCCATATATCTAGAGTATCCAGAATATACTCATTTTTTCCCTAGCCATCTTATTGTTTTTCTATTGCTACATAGTGAATTACCACACATGTAGTGGCTTACAACAACACACATTTATGATCTCACAGTTTTCATGGGTCAGAAGTCCAGACATGGCTTAGCTGAGTCCTTTGATCAAGGTCTCACAAGGCTACAATCAAGGTGTCAGCTGGGTGGCGTTTCTTTTTGGAGCTCAGGGTCCTGTTCCAAGCTCACATAAGTGTTGGCAGAATTCAGTTACTTGCAGCTGCAGAGCTGAGGCTCTGCTTTCTTGCTGGTTGTTAGCTGGGAGCCACTCTTAGCTCCTGCAGGTTCCCATAGTCCTCTATCATGTGGCCCCTTTGTACCCACCTCACAGCATGGCAGCTCACTTCTTCAGGGCCAGCAAGGCAGGGTCTCTCATATCATCCTTGTCTGCCCACAGTCATATATCTATATCTATGTCGATATTTGTATCTGTATCTATATGTGCATCTGTATCATCTATATATACCTATATCTACTGCATGTATATATAACTTATACCTCAAAGGAGTGATATTCCATCATTTTTGCCATCTTCCATGGGTTAGAAGCAAGTCTCAGGTTCTGTTCATGCTCAAGGAATAGGGATCATCAACAAGTATGACTCAACCGGGACTCCCGTTATGGTATATTTGTCACACTGTACAAGTCCTATTGGCTTCAAAGTCAAGCTCAAGTCACAGTCTTCTCCTTTGATCTCCTAGCACCAGACACCAGACAGGACAGAACTAAGAATTTATCCAGGGTGTTTTTTTTTCTTTCTTTTTTTTTTTTAATCATTTGTCATGTCCTGTAACACACACACACAGGTGCCGGACTAAATGCTTAATGCTTACGGCTTCAGATCCCCTGAGGCTGGGATCTTGCAGCTATCTGCAATCTTTATCTGTCTTTTGGCACACTATCCAAATCCTCAACAAATTATGCTACATTTTCTGCTCAGACACTTAGAATCCTCACTTCTTCCCCATTTATGGGTCTTCACTCTATTTCAAACTTCAGATGGATCTCGTGTCTGAAAAAAACCTTTTGGCTGTGCTTCACGCTTCTTGTCTTTGCTAACTCCTCAAACCCCTACATACGCTACTCTCTGAAACTGTCACCACAGTGATTATGAGATCCCCACGACATAGGCCAGATGTCTTCCTTACTTGAAGCACTTACCAGCATTTATATATCTCATCTTTCAACGAGTACATATGTAAAGACTAGGAATAATTTGTGTATTATTTTTTGTTTAGGTAACAAACTAAAAAATTAACATATCCCAAAATGGAAATAAAACAGATAAAATGCCAAGTGCATATTAAATAAGGCAAGCTATTTATGATGAGGTAAGAAGAGTACATAAAACTTTATTTTTAAGATGTAAAAGCAATACTAGTTTGAAACTACTTTGTTTTCTTTTTAGTTTTTCTCAAAATTAATATATGTAATACAATTCATAATTTTGTAGATAAGAGTGTGGAGCACAAAACTATGCAATACATGGGTGTTACCTACCCTCAACTGTGATGGTTTCCAAGGCTGCCTGTGGAGTCTGATACAACTGTGAAAGAAAAATAAATCTTGGGGCCCCCAAATCCCTCAGCTAAAGGGAAAAGTCAAGCTGGGAACTGCTTAGGGAAAACCAGCCTCCCGTTTTGTTCAGAGTCACCCCTCTGCTCACTCTGATTGCTTCCTTTGGAAAGGCTAATCAGAAACTCAAAAGAATGCAACCATTTGTTTCTTATCTACCTACGACCTGGAAGCCCCTTCCTCGTTTGCAGTTGTCCCGCCTTTCCAGATGGAAGCAATGTTCGTCCTACATATGTCTGTTGATGTCTCATGTCTCTCTAAAATGTATAAAGCCAAGCTGCGCTCTGACCACCTTGAGCACATGTCATCAGGACCTCCTGAGGCTGCGTCACAGGCACACATCCTCAACCTTGGCAAAATAAACTTTCCAAAATAATTGAGACCTGTCTCAGATATTCAGGGTTTACACAACTAGAATCAGTCCTTGACACTAGGGAAGCTCGTCTCAAATATTGATGTTCTGAAGTAACATAATTAGAATAATTGAAAATTAAATTATATCCAAGGGCAAAATAAATTCATCACAACAGGACCAGTGACGGCCAAGACCTATACAATTTGACACAGTTAATGGAAGCCTATTATTTTCTTCCATCTGCCTCAGGGGCATTAAGATTTAGTGGTAGTTTTTTAAATATGCAAAAAAACTACATGTTGTTAACTTCACAGATTTGAAAAATATGGAGGTATTTATTCATTTGTTAACCTCACAGCAAGAGGCTATCTTGGTTCATTGATGAATGTTGGGAAGTCAAACAGGGAAGTTTCACATTCTGGTGATTCTCATTCTTTCTTGGGGACTAGAGTTTATTCAAAGCTAAGAAAGATGAAGAGTTAAATTTTTAACAAATTAGTATGCCTTGCCCAAAGAACTAAACAGGAATGAAATAATTCATTCTCAACCTTTCCATGGTTTAAGCAATATTTCTTTGTTAGCATCCATTGTTAAGTATTAAAAACTACTAATTTTTTTCACAGTGTTTTAGCATATGGCTAAAGAGCATTTCTTTTTTCTTCTTTCTTTCTTTTTTTTTTGACAGAGTCTTGCTCTGTCACCCAGGCTGGAGTTCAATGGCATAATTTTGGTTCACCGCAATCTCCGCCTCCCAGATTCAACCGATTCTCATGCCTCAGCTTCCCTAGTAGCTAGGACTACAGCATAAGTCACCACACCCAGCTAATTTTTGTATTTTTAGTAGAAACAAGGTTTCGCCATGTTGGCCAGGCTGGTCTCGAACTCCTGACCTCAGGTGATCCACCCGCCTTGGCCTCCCAAAGTGCTGGGATTACAGGTGTGAGCCACCGTGCCTGGCCAATAGCAGCTTTTTTTTTTTTCAATGATCAAAGAGAAATCATTTTGTAAACATGCTACAAAACTACAGCTAACTCTTTCTGTACAGTTGAAAACATTCTTTATCAGGAAATATACATATGCAGCTCAAAACTGTGGCAACTAATTGTATATTATTTGTTTGTGTATTTAATCTATTTTGTTTTGTTCAACACACCATGAACAGAATTGATATTATACTGCTGTGTCTTAGAAGGTACATTCTTGGACCAATGTTGTCCTTAATTAAATTTAACAGTGTTTTAAATGAAGTGGCCAAAATAGACACTTCCTTTGACTGGACCATTTACACAGTGCCCAATTCAATTTATTTTCTAAGTTCCAATACCCAAGCCTCAAAAATAATGAGCAATTATTCTATTCAACTGAACTGATTCCATAAATAAAATAGTGAAATGTCAAACAAACGAGAGTTCTGGCATCCTTGCACCTTACCTTTTACCTACAGATAACATCATGCTTGCCCCAGCCAAGCAGATTTTAGAGGAAACTGCTCTGCTCATCTTCCTCATGTCGGGAGCTGGTCAGGGGTCGGGGGGTGGGGAGCATGTTTTGTACCTTGTAATGCAGCCATTTCCTAGTCTAGGCTACAGAGCTGTGGTGAACATATAATAAAAGATGAGCTATCTACAGAGTAGCAGTGTCTAAAAATATGAAGTTGGCAGATCCGATCTTCTTAAGAATTTGAACTCAAAAACATAAAGAAATTAGAACAATTAATAGTAAGAAAAGAGCACAAGGGAAGAAGAGGGAACAGAAAATACCCCTGGCCAGAAAAGGAAATTAAAAGAGAATGAAAAAACATGGGGCAGCCTGATAAGTAGGTAGTGTCAAGGAAATATGGGTACTCCCTTGATAGAATCCATGTGTGTCCTGAGGGATAAAAGCTGGTTCTTAGAATTGTTGCAGCTTCTGAAGTTTCCGGTAGATGGGAATAATGTTTTACTTTCTCGAAAAGTTCTTGAATATCTGTTTCTAACTATATGACAACAAAAGCAACAAACGTGTACTTTGATACTAATACCCTGGTATGGTATTCAAATTATGAGATAATCAGTATGACACAGGCAGTGATCAACTTGAATAGATGCTGAATATAAATATCCACTACTTGCACACCCAGTGTCCTAGCTAAAACATTCACTGTACTAGCACCATGCAATGTATGCGACACTAATTCAGAGGTGGTAACATTACGCAAAGTCAGTCTGCACTGACCTTTGACTTTGCTTATCAGGGCAAAAACAAACGCTCATAAAGTTTGAAAGTAGCAACAGGATTCTAACCTGGATCTCTCTGACTTTATGATTAATTAATTAATTAATTAATTATTAGAGATAGGGTCTTGCTCTGTCACCCAGGCTAGAGTGCAGTGGTGCCATCATTACCCATTGCAGCCTTGACCTTCTTGGCTCAAGCAACACTCCCACCCCAGCCTCTTGAGCAGCTGGGACTACAGTATATGCTACCATGCTCAGCTACTTTTAAAAATTTTTGTAGAGATGGGGGTCTCACTTTGTTGCCCAGGCTGGTCTTAAACTCCTTGTCTCAAACGATTCCTTTTTGGCCTCCTTTGGGAGGTTAAAACTCCTACTGGGATTGCAGGTGTGAGCCACCATACCTGGCCCTCTTTGACTTTAAAGCCATAATAATTCTAACTGAAGATTAGATTATACACACAGAAGTGGCTGACATTTAGTTAATGCTTAATATAGATAAGACACTTGATTTGGTCTTCACCAGAACGCTGTTTGCCTGGTGTTATTATTGTGCCTATTATAGAGAAAAATAAATGAAAGTTTGAACAATTTGCTCAAGATCACACAACTGGTATAATTTGGAGTCAAGTTGTAACAACAATCTAACTCTTGAGCCACTGTATTTACTGTACTGCCCCTCAGTCTAAGATCATACTTGCTATTGCTAGGTGGCCTTCAAACATCTGACAGAAAGTAGGCAGTGGTGATAATTCAGACATGAAGGGCTCCCAGGAAAGGCTTTGTTTGTATCATTTGAAAGCTCTTCTCAGATCAAATCAATATTAACAGCCAAGTGAATAGTGAACCCAGCATGCCATTGTTACTTGTTGTAGGCTGGGGCTTCAGGTTTGTAGGACATAATATTAAGACATAATGTGACACAATGATGGCTGCCCCAAGCAGTCTCAGAGACTGAGAGTCACTAGTGACTTTAAATCACCTAGAACATTTGAAACATGATTCTAGAGAGAGCAATAAGCAGTGCAGAGCACAGAGTAAAGAGATTGTTAGAGGGGATAGCCAACAATAAACAAAATACTGGGCTTCTTTGGCTTTCCCATAATAAAAAACTCCATTTTTCCAGTAAGTTGTTTCTATGCTTTTATGAGTTAATGCAGAGAGTCTCCAAGAGTCAAGACAAAGATTGTTAGAAGATAAATATCTGTGATAAACCAGATACTGTCTTCAGTATTGATGTAGTATCTAGGGATTTACTCAGATAAATTAGATGTGGAACAATGCTCCTGTGTGTAATATTATTTTTGAAACTTTTAAGGAAAAGACCAGAATCGCGTGTTCCTTTCATTTTAACATTCCATGATCACTGAGCATATTTACTTGACAAATGAGCTCCTATCATCTATGCAGGAATGTGCTAAGTTCCCGGGACAATACAGAAGTAGTAATCTACACCATGCCTGCATCAAGAAGCCTAAGTTTGTTCCACTGTTACTACTCAGAGCTATTTTATGAAAACTCATTAACAGAATGCATTCATTAATTTATTCTTTCAACAGTTTGTGAGTCTCTCCTTTGTTCCATAGCCATGCTACATACTAAAACATAAAGAAAAGAAAACTGATTAGTATAACATATAAAAGTGCCAATGAAAGATTCAAAATGTCTACAATGAGATCCCTGCTTTGCTAGGCTGACAAAGATGAAAATTTAGCCAAATTAAGGCTATTTTACCAGGGGCCTTTTGGAAATAAGGATAGTCTCCCTCTTGTGGCAAGTATAATGGTCCACCCTGGGCAATGCAATGGCTAGACTACAGACACTATATGCCTATTACCTTTAAAGCCATGACTCTCCTATGAAGTTAGTATACCTAGACTGATTAGGTTTGATGAGGGTAGTACGAACAATGCCATCATTTATCAGAGTTAGTGGGTGAACTATCAGGGAAGCTTGAGGTGTGTTAAAAGCGGTGAGAAAGGATTAGTTTGTCAATGACTGCATTAATTTGGTTTAAAGTATTCGTTTGGTCAGGTTAAGTTTGTTTACTGGCTACAAGTTAGGTTTATTTATAGACTAATGTTCTCATCTTCATGCTGGCATAGAAATAGTCTCATAATCTTGCTTGTTATTGCTAATTTGACTCAATTTCTTATGCTATTTTAATCAAGCAGATATCCCTATTGTCTCATTGAATATTCAGCAATGACAGATGAAATTTTGCACGCACTTTTCCCTTCACCTGGAACGGCATTCTATTTCTCATTCCTTCATCATAATTCCTCCCTGTTCTTGAAGCTTAATTCTATTCTTTTCTAGCAGAACGGTAGGCGTTATCAATCACATGTTGTTTGAAATCTTACTGCATTTTTTTGTTTGTATAAAGCATTTTAGACTCTCCATATAGAAATATGCATGTTGTATTACAACTTTTTTTCCATATACACATGCCATAATATAACTTTTTCCCCGTGTTTATTTCTTTATTTCATAGCTAACTCACTTGCAAGTTACCAGAGCATAGAGTAAATCCTTTATTTCTCATGTCCTCATTGTGCCTAAGACTGTGTTTCTGTACACACATAAAAAATAGGAAATCAATGGTTCCCAATGCTGATGTGTGAACTCTTCAGGATCTGGAGGAACATTATAAATTGCTCCATTAGCTTTCTCTTCTGTAGGTTGAAAATAATAATTGTGATACCATTTCTACCTACTTCATTCTTCCCAAGACTAAACTAAGTCATGGTTTTCTTACTAATTAGGCAATAACGAGGATCTTAAAAATATTGTAAGAGAAAAATATCTTAGCAATGGAATATGCTATCAGAATAGCAATAATGATAGTGCCTGAGGAAGAAAGGGAAGAAATTTTAAGGTAGGTAATTTTTGTAAATCCATATCTGCTTTTACATTGGCCTAGAGGCAAATATTCTCTACTAATTTAATTTTTGAAAAAACTCATTAGATTATGTAGACAAAAGACCAGATGAAGAAAAATAAGTAAATGTTAGAGGAAATTCTGCCGTGTAATATTTATAGGACTTCAGCAGAGCTGTTTTTGACATTTACAAAATAACAGAATTGTACTATATAATCTTTATGATTATTTTCTGTTCTGAAATTTTATGCTGAAGTAGGTCCAACTTTTCACTCTTACACAGTTGTCCCTTTGTATCCATGGAGAATTGGCTCTAGGATCTCCAAAGTTATCAAAGTCCAAGGATGCTCAAGTCCCTGATATAAAATGGATATAAACTTATATCCAAAGGTTATATGCAAATACTATGCAAAGGTTAAATAACCTTTCCTATATTCTTTAAATTATCTCTAGATTACTTATAACACCTAATATGGTTTGGATTTGTCCTCTCACTCAAATCTCATGTTGAAATTTAATCCCCAATGCTGGAGGTGGGACCTAGTGGGAGGTGATTAGATCATGGGGGCAGATTACCCTCGGTTGCTGTTCTCATGATAGTGAGTGGGTTTTCACAAGATCTGGTTGTTTGAAAGTGTGTGGACCCTCCCCTCTCTCTTCCTGCTGTTCCGCCCATGTAAGGCATGCTTGCTTCCCATTCACCTTCCACCATGATTTTAAGTTTCCTGAGGCCTCCCCAGCCACATTTCCTGTGCAGCCTACAGAATGGTGAGCCAATTAAACCTCTTTTCTTCATAAAGTACCCAGTCTCAGGTATTTCTTTATAGCAGTGTGAGAACAGATTAATACAATACCTAATACAATATAAATGTTATGTAAATAGCTATAGTATATTTGTATTATTTTTCATTGTTGTAATGTTATTATTATTGTTTTTTTCCTAATATTTTTTGATCCCCAATTGGCTGAATCCACAAAGGCAGAACCAATGGATGAAGAGGGCTGGCTATAAATCTATGTCAATGTGGGAAAAAGGAGCTGAAAATCATATGTGTTTACATTGATCATCTTTTGCTTTTTTTTTTTTTGGTAAGTTCACTTAACAGGAAATTCATCCTCTTAACAAAATTTTTAAGTTCAAAATACAGCATTGTCAACTATAGAGACAATGCTATGCTGCAGATTGCTAGAATTTACTCATCCAGCATAACTGAAACTACACACGCATCAAACAGCAACTTCCCATTTACCCCGTCCCCAGGCCCTGGTAACCCTTCTTCTTCTGTTGTCTGTTTCTATGAGTTTGACTATTTTAGATATCTCATATAATTGAAATTATGCAATATTTATCTTTGTGTGCCTGGCTAATTTTCTTAGCAAAATGTCCTTCAGGTTCATGCATGTTGCTGCGTATGACAAGATTTCCTTATTTTTAAGGTTCAATAATATTCCATTGTATGTACATACAACATTCTCTTTATTCATTCATATGGCAGTGGTCATTTAAGTTGTTTTTATATTTTGGCTATTGTGAATAATGCTTCAATAAATATGGGAATTGTAGATACCTCTTCAAGATCCTGATTTCACTCTGATTATGTATCCAAAAGCTGGATTGTTAGATCTTATGGTAATTCTATTGTTCAGTTATTCTTTAGGAACCTCCATAGCATTTTCCATAGTGGCTATAACAATTTTACATTCCCAACAACTATTTAAAAGAATTCCATTTTTTTTCATATTCTTGCCAACACTTTTTATCTTTTGTTTTATAACAAACTTTGATTAGCAAAATCCTTACCTAGTATTTAAAATCTTGAAGAAAAGAACCACCACTTGACTTCTTTTTCATCACCTTTCCTTATTAGTACATAGTGTTTAATAAATAAAGATCGTTTAATTTGACTTGGTTTTCTCAAAATACTTCTTAAAGTAGCAATCTCCATAATTTCTTCCACACTCTGGTGTCTAGAGCTATGGCTGTTAAGCCCATTCTAAGTTCTTGGACTAGCCTGATACTCTGGAAAAGGAAATGGACTACTGAACTAAAATCTTATCGTTCAGTCTTAATTTGGTTTCCTAGCTGACATTGAATGGACTCTTATTCCAGTGGTCAGGATCTAGCCTTCTAACACCGAATCTAAATTCTGAACAACCCCTATTCCAGTAAATGGAGTTGTAGCTGTTGGCTATTGACACGTAATAAACATTCTCCACATTTTGCGGCCCAAATCAGTATCATTTATTAAGTATACAATTCTATCGATTGGCAATTTGGAATAAGAAGTCCTGCTGGTCTTGGTTGGATTTAGACATGGATATGTGATCAGCTAAGGATGGGCTAGACAGCGACAGAAAATATGACTACCCTTGTCCCACAGAGTTCCTTGCTCTCCAGCAAACTTCCTTGATCTTGTTCACCTGGCAGAAGGAAGGGCTTGAAGAGAGCAGGAGGAAGCAGGCAAGCTCTTTTGATGTTTAGGCTTGGAACCAGCCTGATATCACTTCGGTGATACTCTGTTTGCTGAAGCAAGCCACAAGTCATGAGGCCAACACAGATTTAATAGACGGAAAAAAATGCTCCACTTCTCAACAAGGGAAGTGAAGACTCACACTGAACACAGTATGGATACAGGAAGGCAGACATGATGGTGTCTATTTTTATTTTTTATTTTTTTGAGACGGAGTCTCGCTCTGTCGCCCAGGCTGGAGTGCAGTGGCCGGATCTCAGCTCACTGCAAGCTCCGCCTCCAGGGTTTACGCCATTCTCCTGCCTCAGACTCCCCAGTAGTTGGGACTACAGGCGCCCGCCACCTCGCCCGGCTAGATTTTTTTTGTATTTTTTAGTAGAGACGGGGTTTCACTGTGTTAGCCAGGATGGTCTCGATCTCCTGACCTCGTGATCCGCCCGTCTCGGCCTCCCAAAGTGCTGGGATTACAGGCTTGAGCCACCGCGCCCAGCCAATGGTGTCTATTTTTATAATCAGCCTTCTACGTGACATGTTTTCCTATTTTATTTCATGCCTAAAATCCTATCTTGACACCGTGTTCTGAGAGTCCAGGTTACCCTGCAATGTTGTCATGGCTCAATCTAAATACAAGTCCATTCTCCAAAGCCAGCCTCCATGGTTTGCTTTCTGACCACCTGTGCTGGTAGTTTACTACATTGGTTTTGTTTTTGCTTTTATTTTCAGTTGACATGTAATAATTATATGTATTTGGGGGATATGGAGTAATATTTGGATACATGTAAACAAGGAATAATGAGCAAATCAGGGTAATTAGCATGTTTATCACCTCAACCAATTACCATTTATTCATATTGTGAACATTCAAAATCCCCTTTTCTAGCTTTTTGAAAATATACAATAAATTAGTTAACCATATTTGTGCTATAGTACTGCAGAACACCAGAACTCATTCCTCCAACCAAGCAGTAACTTTCCATCTGTGAGCCAACCTCTCCCTGTCCTTTTCTTCATGCCTTTCCCAGCCTCTAATACCCATAATTCTCTCTACTTCAATGAGCTCAAAATTTCTTTCTTAACTTTTGTGTATAAGCGAGAACATGTAATATTTATCTTTCTGTGCCTGACTCAACTTTGTTTAACATAATGTCCTCCAGGCTCATCCATGTTGAATGAGAATAGCTATTGTCAAAAACACAAAAAATTGCAAATGCTGGTGAGGATGCAGAGGAAAACGATTCCTTATAACAGTTGATGGGGATGTAAATTAGTACAGCCATGATGAAAAACAATACAGAGGTTTCTTTAAAAACTAAAAATGGAACTATCATACTATCCAGCAATCCCTTTACTGGGTATTTATCCAAAGAAAAGGAAATTAGTATATCAAAGGGATACCTGCACCCCCATGTTTATTGCATCCCTATTCACAACAGCTAAGATATGGAAATAGCCTGGATGCCCATCAGCAGATAAATGAGTAAAGAAAGTGTATATATACACAATGGAATACTACTCAGCTACAAAAATGAATGGGATGTCAGTTTTTCATTGGATTATTTCACATTGCGACTTCCTCTGTGTTCCTCCTACCTACCAGGTCATTAACACTCAATGAACACAATTCATTTATATTGTGCAACAGTAGTTTCATTTATTCTGTGATTTTAGCCATGTCTTTTGTCTTTCTTATCATTGGATGAGTCTCTGTCATCTAACTAGTAGAGGCATACATACAATAAATGGTTGTAAAATGGTCTTGTCATGAAGAAAACAGGGAAGTGTAGGCAGAGAACTTAGACGGAAAACACAAGCAATGACTAAATAGCTACAACAGAATAAAATGCAGCAGTATCTTTATTACTAAGGTTTTATTGCATTACTGCCTTCCACAGGAGGCAAATAAATCATGAGTTAGCTGGACTGATACCAGTACTGTCAACCACTATTTCTACAATAACATATGAAAGGAATAACAGCCTTGTAGTTTGATTCCTTTAGTAATTCCCAAGTCAAAGTTGAGATGAGATTATGCAGAGTGACCTGGAAATAAGAGTCAAACTAGCCTATGTAAGTGCCAAACCAAAAATGCTGCTTAATGGAGTCCTTTTTTTCTCTCAAAGCCCCAAAGAATAAATGTTATCAAATATAGGTTCTTTCATTTGCAGATTGTATAGCAGTTGTCAATTTCAATATGGAAAGGTAGAGGACAGGGAGCTGTGAAAAGCAGCTATTTTATATTTATGGATGGTTCGGGAGTCTGAACAATTCAGGTCTAATTACATTTTCATCATGGACTCACTTTATCAGAACCTTGTGACCTGAAATATGCCTGCTTAATGGATTTATTGTGGTGAACCAGAGAGTCATTTTCAGCTGGGCCACAGAATCATTGATACAAGCTTCAGGGATACAAGTAGATTTTAAACCATTTATTATCCAATGAAGCAAATAGATTTACGGACAATTTAAAGAAGAAATCTGCTAGAGGGAGGGGTTGCAGCTTTCTTCTCTGAACAGTGATTACTGGTTGACTTGGTACCAATTCAGGGTCAAAAATGGAAAGGTCAAACTACTAAATAAAGGCCCCATCAAGAATTAAGATGGTCAAGATCATGTAGCAACGCCAAAGTCAGAAAACTTAAAGCCAACGGGGAGAAACGGGAATGCAAGAAACTAACAGGAGGCCGGGCGTGGTGGCTCACGTCTGTAATCCCAGCACTTTGGGAGGCCGAGACGGGTGGATCACGAGGTCAGGAGATCGAGACCATCCTGGCTAACATGGTGAAACCCCGTCTCTACTAAAAATACAAAAAACTAGCCGGGCGAGGTGGCCGGCGCCTGTAGTCCCAGCTACTTGGGAGGCTGAGGCAGGAGAATGGTGTAAACCCGGGAGGCGGAGCCTGCAGTGAGCTGAGATCCGGCCACTGCACTCCAGGCCGGGTGACAGAGCAAGACTCCGTCTCAAAAAAAAAAAAAGAAACTAACAGGGAAGGTTAGGAGCAAAACACTGACATGTGTTTCCCAGACCCCTAACATAAAAGCAAGCATTTCTCAGGCCCAAACCCTTCATGGTCACTATCGGGCCCATGGAATTCTCATGGTAGGAACGTTAGCAATTTGTTCAAATACAGATCATATTGATTTGTATTAGCCACTCAACTAGTACAACCATATGGGTATACCAAACGCAAATGAAAATCCAAAAATAGATGAAATAATTTGTAAAATTTTTTATAGTTTTCTTCTTAGACATGGATGATTATAATATGATGGACACTTTTCTTAAGAACTCTCTAAATTATTGATGGTTTTAATGTAGTTATTTTGTCTCTTTTTCATTTGATAATGAACAATTAGGAAAACACCAGGATTCAAAGAGAAACGAGTCTTCCCACATACCTAAACGAAAACAGTAGTATGCTCCATCATATTTCCATAATATACACACATGAGAATTTCTAGTTCAGGATTTTGTCAGTCTAAAATGCCCAGTTTTTAGAAATAACATTATTGAACATAATTACTCAAGCCAAACCTATTCCCAACTCAGTGAAAATAAACTATTATTACAAATAAATAAGATATAATAAAACTATGAAAATAACCAAAACTTGTTAGCAGACCGTAGGAAAATGCCTTAAAATTTAAAAAAGGAATTATCGACATAATTTAAATTTCTAGTGTTCCAATCCATGTGTGTATATGTGCTAATTGATTGTTGTCATTTTTCAGAATCTTAATTTATTTTCCTGTTTGGCTACTGTGTGATGCAAATAAACTTCAAGGAAAAAATGATTTTGTGGTCTTTAATTCAATAGTAGGTACCAGTATCTGATTAAAATATACTTAAGTAGAATGGTTGAGAAGGAAAGAGTCTGAAGAGGATTTCATTTGAAATATTTATTATCACCATCTGTAAAATATGTCTTTCTTACTTCTTCCTATTTTTTCACTGTCTGAAACTGACTAATAAATCTACTGGAAATGAGACATCTTTTGTTTCCTTGTTGGTTAAGTATTGAGTTCCTGGTTGAGAGGAATTATTTACTTTCAGATATATTATGTCCAGGTTAAAGGGTTTCAGACCCATAGTTAGAAAAGCATAATGTCCTTAGCCTTTTAAAAATTGTGTTCTTTGATCAGAATGATATGAGTTTGTTTGCTTGTGCATAAGAATTAGAAGGGAATGCACAAAACTGGAAATAATATATGTGTTAAAATGGTGAGATTAGTGGAAAGCCTTTCTTCTCTTTTGTCAAGTCATTTTAAAAGCAGTTGGAATATTGATTTGTCAAGAAAAATAAACTCTATTAGTAATATTCTTTAGATTTATAAAAATGATAATTCTTTTATTTCCATTGTCTTAAAGCTATAATTAAGTAATTATATCTTAAAAGAAAATGAAAACCTTGGTATTGCCATAACAAAATTTATAGGCTATACATAATGATAAATAATATGTTGTAGGCATATACTTTTACCACATTTAACAATAAACTAGATTTCCAAAAACTGCTATAACAACAAATCCCCAAACTCTAAGTATAAAAATAGACTCTGATCCAAAAGACTTACCCTTAATTCCTATGTTACAGTCACAGGCTTAACTCTTTTACTTAGAGTCGATTAACCACTCCAACGTTTGCTATACTCTGTAAACTGTTTTATCTAGTTTTCCAATCCGTGACAGATTATAAGCAGAGACTGAAAGGATTTGGGGAAGGAAGGTGAGTCAGGGGATAATGAAAAATGCAAGAAAAGAAATCGCTGACACTTTGGCCAGGATAAAAACAGCAACACCAAAAATATCTAATATTTACCAAGTGTTTCTTTTATATTCGATACCACGACCTAAGTGATTTGCATGGGCGATTTTATTCTAATCCTTGCAACAAATTAATGGGATATATACTATAATTATTTTCATTTTATATATGAGGACTCCAAGGCTCAGAGATGTTAAATAGCTTGCCCAAGCTCACAGAGTTAGCGTGTTACAGAGCTGGAATTTGAACCCAGACACTGTGAAGGCTCAAAAAACAAATGGCTAATCATACTAATGATGTAATTGTACAGGAAAGTATGTATATGTACTTAAAATTATTCATGTTTACAAAATGTAATGTATAAATGTGTAAGTTTCAGTTAGTAGAAAATCCATGTACGTGGGTACTTAATTCCTAATCAGTAAAGCCTTGCTGTTTCTCTCCACTCTCTCACTAATTTTTACTTCTAAGCTAAAATTCAACTCCTGTTGAGTAAAATTAAATGTTATTTTCAACAAAATGTATTTCCAGTGCCCAGTATTTCTCTTTGTAGACATTTTAAATTCTTTTAAAAATTTCCAGAAATCTCTCAAGGGTTTTTAATAATGTCTAAGTAGATGTTCTAGTATTAGCTTGTAAAATGCTGAGTCAAAGACTAAAGGTAATTTAGTCTTGAGAACTTTTGAAAGCGTTACATAGTTAATTCACCTCAGGGTCGTAACTATCTGCTAGTTCTATCTTGTTATAGGTTTAAAAAAAAATACAGTAGTGTTTTCTCTCCTCAGTCATATAAAGAAACTGGCAATAATAAAAAGCATGGTCGTGTTTGTGTAGTTGAGGGTTTTTTTTTTTGAGACGGAGTCTCGCTCTGTCGCCGGGGCTGGAGTGCAGTGGCCGGATCTCAGCTCACTGCAAGCTCCGCCTCCCGGGTACGCCATTCTCCTGCCTCAGCCTCCCGAGTAGCTGGGACTACAGGCGCCCACCACCTCGCCCGGCTAGTTTTTTGTATTTTTTAGTAGAGACGGGGTTTCACCATTTTAGCCAGGATGGTCTCGATCTCCCGACCTCGTGATCCGCCCGTCTCGGCCTCCCAAAGTGCTGGGATTACAGGCTTGAGCCACCGCGCCCGGCCGCTTTTTCAAGCACTAAAGCATTTCAACACATACCCACCTGACAGGTAAAGCTCTTTGCACATTGGTAGGTTTGTCAAAAGTTATTGCCAAAGGAACCCTTGAGTATAAGGAGTTGACTCATCTCATTGGAGTTGATTTGCTTCAAGCTTTATTGCGTAGAATGGGTAATCTTTCGAATGTGCCATTTGCCCAGAGTTTTCTGCAATATATTCTGATAATTTTTCTACTCCAAAGAGTAAACCAGTTGGTTTGGACCTGGTCTGAGTATCTTTAAAAAAACAGTGTGGGTAAAAAGACTTTCCTTAGTAGAGAAGAACATAACTCACACCCTTATAGAGAAGAGCATAACCCACATTTGGCGAAACATTCCAATTGCTAAACTAAGCATTGTTGGGAAAACAGAGCATGTTTCACAGCTGGAATCAGCATAGTTGGATATGGAAGACTGACATGTAGGTTTGTATTATTTCAATTGGGTTCAACATCTAATTGAAACAGGCATCCAAAGCCAATGAAAAATAATAAAACTTGTTCTTTAAAACAAATTCCAAGGTACATGATCTGACATTTGAGGTGGAAGGGAGAAGGACATAAAAAATAAAATTTATTGATAGTATTTGAATGGATTTTAGCTCATAAACAGGTTTCACCTGTTTATTAGAAATAGAAAGATACAAGACCTTTAAAAGTTTAAATTTGCTACCATCATTGACATTCATTTTGAGATCAAGGTGGATCATCATTACTTGTATATAGTACACAGAACTGGGCATCAGAACACATGCTTCCCCTTTGGAGTCTCAGGAATCTCCTCTGTAAATTGAGGAAACTGAGCTAGTTTGGTGGATTAAATGCTTTCCTTAGCCTTAGAAATCTTTATTTACATGTAACCTTACGTTGAAACACACACGCACTCATACATTGATATGGTTTGACTGTGTCCCCACCCAAGTCTCACCTTGAGTTGTAATGATCCCCATGTGTCAAAGGTGAGGCCAGGTGGAGATAAAGAACGAATCATGGGGGTGGTTACCCCCACACTGTTCTCTTCGTAGTGAACAAGTCTCACGAGATCTGATGGCTTTATAAATTGGAGTTTCCCTACACAAGCCGTCTTGCCTGCCACCATGTAAAATGTGACGTTATTCTTCCTTTGCCTTCCGTGATGCTTGTGAGGCTTCCCAAGCCATGTAGATTGAGTTAATTTAAACCACTTTTTCTTTATAAATTACCCAGTCTCCGATATGTCTTTATTAGCAGCGTAAGAACAGACTAATACATGCATACAGACACACACGCACACACACATGCACACAATTGGTTAAATTGGATCTGTGATTGAAGCAGAGTGGATTCATGGAACTCATCCCACTCTATCTTCCCCTAAACATCAAGGAAGCCTCCTAAGAAATACATGGCACAGAGGAAAACCACTAGACTGGATAACCTCAAAGGTTTATTTTTGTTGCTGCCTGTAATATGGATCTGCTGTGAAATGAGAACCCCACATCTGCATAGAAAAAACTGTTGGCCACAAGTAACTTGTATAAAAAAACGGGCAGTCATTTTTATTTCAGTTGCCACCTTTGAAGCACCATAACTTTGGGGCTTGAATTATCCTTCTGAATCATAGTTTCGGCTAATAACTTTTAAGTCTTTTTGTTTGTTTTTAAAATTTAAGGGACTGTCACCTGTTACCACAGCATAACTTAAATTCTCTCAGGAAGGCACAAAACCCCTGAACTAATTTATGCTTGCAGCTATACTTGCTTACAGAAACAACAGTCAGATGCCAATAACCAGGAACCACCCACAGGACAAGCTAAGCCCAGAAATGCTGCCTTTACCTGAACTTCTGCCTCAGTGCAAGACCTGATCTGATTTCTTGCCTCATTCTCATACCAGCATTTCCATCCAATGAAGACAAATGTACCTTGTTGGGTGCAAAAAGTGCCAATGCAAAAGAAAAATGCAAGACTGCACATACTTAACCCCTCCTGGAAGAATAAACTTTTTTCAAGGAATTCCCACCCCTGTCTCCACCTACCTGCCTAAGAGCCCTTAAAAATCCCCCTTTACTTCCAGGGAGAAGGTACTTTGAGCATTAGCTCCCCTTCTCCATTACTTGATCAATGAATGGAATTTCTGCACTGTTTTGCCAAACCTGGTCTCCTTATATTAGTGTGAAAGGCACCAGGCAGGGGGAAAAAAAAAACCATCAGGGTCAATTGAGGTCCTTTGAGGGTCAGTTGATAAGGGGACTACATGATTTTTTGTTTGTCTGTTTTGAGACCGAATCTCTTTCTGTCGCCCAGGCTGGAGGGCAGAGGCACGATCTCGGCTCACTGCAAGCTCCACCTCCCCGATTCATGCCATTCTCCTGTCTCCTGCCTCAGCCTCCCAAGTAGCTAGGACTACAGGCACCCACCACCACATCTGGTTTATTTTTTGTATTTTTAGTAGAGACAGGGCTTTACTGTGTTAGCCAGGATCTTGATCTCCTGACCTTGTGAACCGCTCGCCTTGGCCTCCCAAAGTGCTAGGATTAAGGGCGTGAGCCACCAGGCCAGGCAAGATTTTTTGTTGTTTTTAATTCACATTAAGACAGTCTATTAAATTTAGTAATGTCTTCCAAGAGTTTTCTCAATGCTCTTCTGCTCAGCTTCTCCAGAACTTTCATACAAAATGAAAATAGTTTTGTTGATTATAGGTAGTAATAAGCTATAGGGAAGAGTACAGATCTCTGGCCTGAAAAGGGATTTTTTTCTCAAAAACAAAAACAAAAAACAGAAGTTGTGCCATGGGATTAGCAAACTGGATGCATATCAATTGTCATTAGATATTTATTAAAAATGCCTGGGGCTCTTTTAAAACCTATCAAGCACTCAAGCTCTGTTCACCCCAGACAAATTAAATCTGAGTCTCTGAAGGTGTTCCAGTAGATAGGTGTTCTGTTTTATTTTCTTTGCTTGTTTTTCACATAAGTTCTAATTTTAGAATTATGTACCTTTACAAAAAGTTTCAAAGTTGGGAGAATTCTTATATACCCCATACCCAATTTCCCCTATTATTACCATCTAATATTAATAGTTTTTTGTTTTTTACAGTTAATGATTCAAAAGTCATATATTATTATTAACTAAAGCCCATACTTGATTCAGATGTTTTTAGTTTTTTTTTAATGTCATTTTTCTGTTCTAGGATCTCATCCCACATACCACATTACCTTTAATTTTTATGTTTCCTTAAGTTCCTCTTGGCCGTAACAGTTTTTCATACTTCTTTGTTTTTGATGACCTTGACAGTTTTGAGGAGTGTTGCTCACGTACTATGTAAAATATCCCTTAATTGGGACTTGCCTGGTGTCTTTTCTCATGATTAGATTGAGGTTACAGGTTTTTAGGAGGAAGACTGCAGAGAAAAAGTGTCATTCTTATCACATCACATCAGGAATAAATGACATTTACATGACATTATTGTTGATGTTGACCTTGATCACCTACTTAGCTGAAGCGGTGTTTGTCAGATTTCTTCACTGTAAGATGCCCTTTCTTCTTTTGTATACTGCACTTTCTAGAAGAAAGTTATTATATGCAACTCACAATTAAGGGAAGAGGAGTGATATTCCAACTACTCGAGGGGGAAATACTTACGTAAATTATTTGGAATTATTCTAATTGGGAGACATGTCTATTCTCCCCACTTATTTATATACGTATTCAATCATTGGTTTATATCCACATGGGCTCAAAAATATTGACTTTATACCTTGGACTATACTCTAGTATTAAACTATTTATTTTGTTGCTCAAATTGTTTCAGCTTTGACCATTGATAACTATTTTTGTTGGCTTCTGTGTCCCCTTTATATGCTTCCATCATTTTGTTTTTTAAACACCAGCCAGGCACATCTTGTGTATTCCCTGCCCCACCCTTAGAAGCAGCCATTTCTCCAAGAAGCCCAGGTTCCTTTTATTGGAGAATGGAACTGGAAACCACTGTCTGGGCACTTAGTGTGCTCACTGCTTCTGGGGTGTTAGTGGTGCTTCTAAGACTTGTCAGTAGACAGAACTAGAAAATATACATTGTATGTTTATTGCAGCACTATTTACGATAGAAAAGATTTGGAACCAACCCAAATGCCCATCAATGATAGAGTAGATTTAAAAAAAAAAAAAAAAAAGTGGCATATACACACCATGGAATACTATGCAGCCATAAAAAAGAATGAGTGCACGTCCTTTGCAGGGACATGGATGAAAGCTAGAAGCTGTCATTCTCAGCAAACTAACACAGGAACAGACAGACAAACACTGCATATTCTCACTCATAAGTGGGAGTTAAACAATGAGAACACATGGACACAGGGAGGAGCACACCACACACTGGGGCCTATCAAGGGGTGGGGGACAAGGGAAAGGAGAGCATTAGAACAAATACCTAAGGCAAGCGGGGCTTAAAACCTAGATGATGGGTTAATGGGTGCAGCAAACCACCATGACACATGTATACTTATGTAACAAACCTGCACATTCTGCACATGTATCCCAGAACTTAAAGTAAAATAAAAAAAATTAAAAATAAAAAATAGTTTTAAAAAAGAAAATATATGTTGGCACTATTAACCTGTGAATACATACATATCTACATTAAAATTAACCTGAATTCATACTGATGTTTCCTACTTGAATCCATTACTACATGGACCATTGTACGTTTTTCCCCTTGCCCATCTATGACCTCCCACTGCAACAGTGAGAAATCTGGCACCGTTCAGCATCTATTTAAACACTTGTTCAACCCTATATACAAGTACAGTGGTTCCAGAAGTGTTAGACTGTGCTTTTGTAGGAAGTAACCTTACCAATTAAAGTGCAGTGCTTACGCACACTTCCTGTTGCCTTCAGTCTCAGTGTACTCAATTCCAAAAAAACTTAGATCAGCACCTTGTTTCTCTGCCTCCTTCAGTAGGGTTATGCATACTTTTGTAATACAGTTAGATTCCCTAGTCACAGTCTACATTCCATCTTGCAACCCTCTCACCTCCTTAATTAATTTTTCAAATTTACATACATTAAAGTTCAGCATTTGAGCTGTAAATTATGTGGGTTTTGACAGGTGCTTAGTATCAAGTGTACACCACTAAAATGTAGCAGTGGTGCTTTCTGGAAGCTTACCATGATATTCTAGTGTTCATCTAGCATTAGGAACCACTAGACTTTTCTGCCAAGTTCAGGTTCAGATGTGTCCAACTTTAGTTTTTATGTGAGCAGGATCGAGAAGACTGGTGTGTTTCTTACTGAGTAAACTGGCTAAGTTAGTTAACCTTTTTGCCCAGGTAATGTATCCTCACATGGAGCCTCACAATACCTGCCTCAAGAGTTGTTACAGGAATTAAATTGATTCATAAAGACAAAGCACAGTTTAAGTGTTGAGAAACAGTAGGTATTTAGTTAATGTTAGCCATTATTTTATTTGATGTCCTCATAGTTTCTTAACATGACTCGCAAAGAAAAAATTCAAAAAGCAAGGGCAAGAAAGCAGAGAGAAACAGGGAGACAGAGAGAGAGAGAGATCTTTTCCTTTTGCTTTCTAACTTTCATGCATTTTAGATTAGACATTTACTAGGTTGCTTCCCCATAGAATCATTTGCGGTTATATAACAGTCCTAATGTCCGGTCTGCCCTCAGAATAATTAAGTTGGAATTTCTGATGGTGGTGGTGGGGTAGAGAAAATAGCTTCAGTAGTTTTTAAAAGATCTCCGGGTGATTTCAATGATGTCATAGTTTGGGCTGCTTAAATATATCTCAAACTGGGTGGCTTAAACATTTATTTCTCACCATTATGGAGGCGGGAAGTCTCAGATCAAGTTGCTGGCAGAGCTGGTAGCTGGTGAGGGGAGATTCTTGGTTTGTTTTCTTGTTCTATCTTCACCTGGCTGAGAGGAGAGAAAGAGGAAGTGAGCTCTCTCCCTCTTTATGAGGGCACTAATCCCATTCATGAGGGCTTTACTCATGACCCAATCTCCTCCCTAAGGACCCACATTCAAATACCATCATAGTGGGGATTAGACATCAACATATGAATTTGAGGAGGACATAACTTCCATTCTACAGCAAATGTGAAGTCAAGTTTGAGAACCACTGAACAGAGCAGACAAGTTGTACTTTTACTACAATTTCTCCAGATTCTCTGACTCATGGCTTTGAAAAGGACTCCAGAATATGACCAGTAGCTTGGCTGAATGTGCACATGAAGCTTAGAAAAAGAGTATCATAGCTGTGATGAGTAATTTTCATTGTGTTTCCAAATCCAATTCTCAGCACTGTATTTCATTTGATTAGTTCAATACAGTCAAGGTGAGGGCAACTTAAGTGTGTTTATCTCCCTCGGGTCTTCCTGATCAAATTTCTGGCTCGCTCTCTCTTTCTTCATTGTTTCCTATTCCAGATAGTGGCTTTGCCCACTCTTGATGGCATGTGTTTATGCCTTAATGATCGGAGGTAGAGCATTTCATTTGCACCTGGTCGTTTCACCTTGTTTCATGGTGAGCAGGTATATAAAAACCTACCCCCAAAGACTGAGAGGCAGCTGAGAGACCAAAGAAAGAAGCTGACAAATCCAGTTTCTCAGGAAGAAAATATTCAAGAGGGGCTTACAAACCAAAGGAATGTCTTGGGTGGACTGGAGATTGTAGATCTCAGCTCCAGCCCTCCAGAAAATTTTCATTTCTGTAGAAGTATTTTTAGGGTAAAACCTATAAAACTGGTCACATCTCAGGCTTTCTTGTTACTGAGGAAGTTAGATAAGCAGCATCTTTCTGAGGGGTGATTTATGCTGTAGGCATTGTTTTAAGACCCTGCTGAAGGACAGCTTGATATGCGGAAGTCAAATGTCTGTCGTCATCATGGTTTCCTTTCAAGACAGCATCACTCTTGCCATGCCACAGGCTGCTTTTCTGCATACCTGTCTGGGGATGATATGAATATTTTTTTTCCCCCTGCTTTTCTCTCCTTCCGTTTCTTCCTCTCTTCTCCTCAGCATTTCCCAAACTATGTTCAAATAATTTAGTTTAATGTGAGATGTTAAAAGACATATTGAAAAAGAGGGCTACCATAATCAAATACCCTTTAGAAAATACCATATCCTCTGTCATCTGCAGCACATATTAGCATGTTAAAGACAAGATGATGTTCGTCAATGACGTAAGTTGATTTACATTAAATTGTCCATACACATTTTTTGAGGAATATTTTTGGAGGTGGTGAGAGAAAGATGAATATTTCTTATAAAAAGTTTTAGTCCATGCTGCTACAGAGTAAGAAATACTTATTTACTTATATAAAATACATAAGTTTACTCCTTTCTTCTACCTGATGTAGTTTGATGTCATTTAAAATGTGAAGCTCCTTACACTCAAAATCCTATTCCAAACTGCTTCATAGACTTAGAATCA
>NW_012114711.1:10054391-10072700 GCF_000951035.1 Colobus angolensis palliatus | reverse complement strand
ATATATATATATATATACACACACACACACACACACACATATATCATATTCAAAATTCAGTGACTTTCAGGCACTTGTATGTATTGATTCATCTTATTGATTCTTTACATCAACCATGTAAGATATTATTCTCTTATAAGGAGAGGACAAAAAAGACAAAGAAATGGAATTATTTGTCTAAAGCAGGATTCTTCACCTTGACGCTGTTGATATTTTGGGGCAGATAAGTCTTTGTTGTTGAGGAGCCATCATGTGCACTGTAGGATGTTTAGCTGTATCCCTGGCCTCTACCATCACATGACAGTAGTGACCCTCTTTCCATCCGCAAGCTGGGACAATGAAAAGACCTCTACACATTGTTAAATGTTCTCTGTGGAGCAAAAGTACCCCATCAGTTGAGAATCATTGGTCTAAACCCATGCAACACATAAAATGCCAAATTTAGTGCTTTTAGTTTCCTTTCTAGACATTTATCTACTTCTCAAAGGCAATGCCCTTATGGTTCAAGACCCATCATGCATAACCACTTGCCATGCCCCTTCTAAAACGCCATTATCTTTATGACATGATGCAGTATCTCCTACTGGTTAGCCCAGCCAGTGCAAATGACCTGAGACTGAGTTCCATTCTCATGTAAAAACTTGATGTGGGCTAGAGGAACAAATGAGAGCCACAGGCTCTTGTCTTGAAAATGTGTGGTAGGGTGTAAACTGGAATGTCCAAATGAATCTTTGTGGCTGCTAAAACAGATGGTAGGTCTGTAATTTTGTCTCTGGATATAGAGCAGGACACTATTATTGGAGCTCCACAGTATGGTAACCTCCTAGAGTATGTGCCATTTTGCAATCTGGCATCTAGTTTCTTTATCATTATTAAATCCTTTGCACACGATGATGATTATTAGATTTTTCTTTGTCTCTTTGACATTTAGTTTTTCTCTTCTAAATGTTAGCCAGATTTCGGCTTCAGAAATTCTTTTTTTTCCCTATCAGTTATGGGATTTCTCCTAGACCTATAATCTCATTTCAGGTCAATCTCCCTAATTTCTTCATCACCTACATCGTCTTCATTTACCTTTTTAAAGTCTTCTATCTCGTTAGCCCCTTGGGAACTTAATACTTGTCTCTAGTGTTTCTACCCATTCTCCTTTACACACAGGGGATCGGTAGATAATTTTTTGTTTTCTAGACACAGGTGCTTCTTCTGTCAATAAATTACCTCCTTCCTGCTTTTGAGGAATCTGAATGTCCAACTACTATCTCCCCTCATCAGATAAAACCCATCTTTAACATTTGTATCTATAGGTAGAGAGAGTGAAAGAGAGAGAGAGAGACAGAGAGATAATTTTTTCTTAAAATAAAAAAGAAATTCTCGGCTGATATTTCCTTCCAGGTAGTTTTCCTAGATAATGGTAGAACAGTCCTGTTCAATCTCTTCTGACACTGAATTTCAGAAGACACCAAAGGCAGGGCCAAAATCTCTGAGTTGACTATGATGTGTTTTGCCCCAAGGCTGAGTTGTGCCAAGTCTAGGAAATGAAAAGTAAAGACGTGCCTTTCAGTTCTGCTGCTCTCAGTACCTTTCCAGAAGGGCCGGAAGTGTTCTGCAGCCCTGGAGCCAAATTGCCTAAGGATGAAAGATTCCCACTTGGCATAACAGGGAGGCTTGCTCTTTTTCAACCTCTTTGCACAAGTTCACAGGGACTGGAGATTCTTTCCTTTTAATCTAAAGGAAAAAACCCTCAAAATAGAAAAGGGCATCAATAGTTAACTCCCAGCTAGACAGAAGAAGGTGATCTTTTATCAAATATTATTTGAGAGGTTTAGAGTGTTTCTCCACACTCCATAATCACTTTAAAAAATCTCCCTCAGCTACCTCTACTTATCTTCTTAAAGATTGATTTCTTCTTTTAAACATGCATTTGGTCTAAAAAATTCACTGCTGCAGTGAAAATATATCTTACTGGTACCATCTTTGAACAACCATAATATTTCTGAGTAGTGTTTTCTAAAACTTTATTATAAAATGTACTTATTTTAGTAAAAAGAAATATGGTCATTCTTAAACTGCTAAAAATGCACCTTCACACTTCTCTCTTTGAGACCCACTCCATAAGAATTGCCACATGAACCTCTCCATCCCTACGGATCTATGTATTTTTAAAAATCCTCTGAGGCCTTGAAATATATCACCAGATTTAAGATTCACTATTTGGTAGATTCTATGCCTGGAAACAAAGCTCTGGAATAGAGAATGGAGCTCCAGTACTATAGGGCCACAGGAGAAGATCCAGCAATTTGCTGATTTCAGCATTTGCCTTGCAATGTGCCTGGTACATTATTAGACAGCTAATTAATAATATCTGCTGGATGAAGAAATAATAGCACTAACACAATATGACCAAGAGTAACAGGAGTACCTCTTATTTATTTAGGTTAAGGAATAGGAGAAGACCTTTATATATTATACTATTTTATGTCATTCCTACAATGCTTTTTTCCCCAAGAAAACAATATTACTGACATTCATTTTATAGTGTATAAATTAAGGCTCAAAAAGGTATTACTTGACTATGAGTCGACCTGACCCAAGCCTGTCTTATCTCCAAAATGTGTGCTCTTGCCTAGTATACTACACTGCTTCTCTGTCACTCCCTTCCTGTCTCCTTTCCACAGATATTTATTGACTGCCTAGTATGTGTTAAGAATTCTTCTAGGTGCTGGGGATATACAATTAAAAGGGGGCAAATAGCCTGTCTTATGAAACTTAAATTCTTATATGAACAGACAGAAAATATCAATTAAACATTATATATGTATATATAAAATATCCATTATACATCATATGTATATATGTATTATATTATTAATGTATAATAACATATCTGTTATACTATATATATGTATATAATGTATAATGGGTATTTTCTGTCTATATATAACATAATATATATTTATTATACTATATATAGTATAATGGGTATTTTATTATATTATATTAATTATATTATGTTATAGTAATATATATTAATATATAATGTATGTAATAAATACCCAATTATATATCATAATTATATTATATATAATTAATCATATAATTATGTATCTATCTATAATTGGATATATTATATAATATATAATTGTATATATTATATAATATATAATTATATATATTATATATCCTCATTATATTATATTGTATATTATACTATATTTTATATATAATATAATGAGATTATACATGTAATTATAATTATATATAATTAAGCATATATTATATATTATAGATAGATTAGATAAGGCGCTAAGAAGTAATAATCTCTGTGGAAACTATGGAATAAAAGTGGACCTGGGAAGCGGAATGAAGAATGAGTTAGCAGATGTCAGGTTTACAAATGAACTGGCCAACATAGGCCTAATACAGATAGTGGCACCCAGACAAGAACTTGTCGAGTGAGAGGGACAAAGTTATTCAGGAGTGTTCCTAAGAAGCCAGGTTACCTAGAGACAATCCTGTGTTTAACGTTTCATTTTATTGGCCTAAATTTCCATTACAAGTAAGACCATGTCCTAGAATTGAATAATTATACAACTGACTCAGACATTTATCTGAAAATTTATCTCATTCAGGCTCTTAGCCAAGGCAAACATTCATCCCATACCATGTTCCTCATCTCCTTCTCCTGCTTTATTTGCCCCATGGTACCCATACTATTTGATGCATATTTTACTTATTTGTTTAATTTCTTTCTGTATCATTAGAATACACATACAGAGAGGGCAAGACTTCCTGTCCATTTTGTTCACACATATAAAATACTCAGAAGATAGCCTCACATAGAGTGGACCTCAATAAATATTGTGTAAATGAATCTTATACAAAGCAGTCAACAGCTTATATGTTGCTTGAGCATTTCCTATGAGAGTGTGTGTTCCCTGTCTCAAAAGGCATGACATTCCACTGATGCCCTACTTAAAAAAAAAAAAAAAAAAAAAAAAAAAAAGCTTTTCTTGTATGACTTCAAGGAGTAAGAAGTGATGTGGCCAAGCCAGTAAGAAATGCAACTGTAACTCTACATGTGCATGTGCTACCTAATTTATCAATGAAGGGTTTCTTTCATCATGGTACATATTCCTCATTGTCCCTGTTTTGCTAAGTAGAAACCTCAAGCAATCACTCAGGAGACTAAACACCAAAGAGATTAAGAGTTAAAGCATGTGTTCTCTGAGAGCAAGATCTGGGATGTGTATTCTTAGGTTAATGAAACTCAAACTGAAGACTGAAAAGATGACTGAGTAAACTTTCCATTTTCCCAATGTTAGAAATAAATCTTGACATCTCATTGGCTTAATAAAATTAACATTTCCTTCTGGTCACATAAATGTAGTTTTAGAACAGATGGTCTCCTTTCATCTTGTAGCTCTGAAACATCCTTCTCATCTGTAAAATAATAGGGTTGATGATTTGGGTATCTTTTGGCTTCTTCCCCAGCATCCATTTTCCCACTTCTTTTAGCATTGTGAATTTCCATTTGCAGAGAAACCATATGGTCTGGGTAGTATTGGTTGTACTGTCCAATAAAAGAATGGACTCCGTGTGGCTAAAGATGGCATCAGCCATAAAGACTCCAAAAATGAGGCACATACTATAAACAAAAGAGTAGACTAAGGGAAAGTGATGCTGGCCTTCATGAGCTTTTTGAACCACTAGATCAAGCCTCACCTGAAGGATGACATATATTTGAACTATTACTTTACAGACGTAATCAATTTCTTTTCTGCTTAAGCAAGTTTGAGCAATGTTTGCTGTTGCTTATAGCAGAAATAATTCTGATACAGATGATAGAACTGATATGAATTCTGAAGTTCCTTTCAGCCCTAAAGCATTGAGCCTCCATTTTTGTCTTCTGATTGAAGATTATTTGGAATTAAAGACAAAATAAATTCAGAAGGGCTGTCAGAGACAGATCAAGAGTACTCCAGAGAGATATGGCCAAGATGAAGAAACCTTGGCAGAAAGCCTCTCTTAAGGCATATTCATCCGAGGAGAACTGATTTATGTTAGGCTCATGTCTGCAGTATTTTACAACTGCAATGGCCAGTAAATAAAAGGAAATTGTTTCTGTCAGCTTACCACCTCTCTTATCATGAGTGGAAGAAGTTGAAGTGCTCCATCTTCTAAAAATTATATAAAGGTCAAGTAGAACTCCCATTATATCTTCCACCTGGAGGAAAATAATTTTGCATTTCAAAGTGTAATGTGGCATCATGTTATGATCTCTAGATTCAGTAACGCCTAGGTTTTTAATAAATTTGAAAATACACTAAGGCTGTACTTCACAATGATGTTTGCGTTTCAAATGCAAAGATTAAAATGTATTATTTATTTGATTGAGTTGTATCATACAACTGGTGGATAGTAGGCACCTGTCTTTCTGTGTTCTTGGCTATTAATAACACTAGAGCACAAAACTTCAGAAAACTCTATCAAAAATATACGTGTGTGTGTGTGTGTGTATACACTAGGGATATTTCTTTTTCTCATTTTAGATGCAGACTTTTAATTTTTTTTTATTAGAAGGAAGATCATAGCTAGCTGTCAGCTCTCTTCAAAGCTGATCATTAGCTAGCTGCCTGCATTCAATTTATATTTTTTGAACTGAAAAAAATTGGATTCTAGTTAATAACTTATTTCTTTTAGTTCACAAAGCATTATCTGAAAACCTTGAAAAGGTAACACATGGGATAGTGCAATGTATTACTGTTGCATGTGGTGCTTCGGAATAATTCTGAAGCCTGTTTTCAATTTCTCATTCATTCACTTACTAGCTGTATGACTGAAAACAAGCCATTTCTTTCCTCTGTGTCACATGTATTCTATTTCTAAAGTAGGGATGATAATAATAACAGTAGAAAGGGTTATTTTGAGGACAAAATTTGTGTTAATATGTATAAATACTTTGATCAGAAACTGGTACAAGTACTGCTATTTTGGTTCCTGATACCACATTTCCATTTGTGGTAGGTTTTTATGAATTTCATTCAGTTAGATAAAATACAATTGTGAAAAAAAAATTAAGTGAAGACTCATACAACAGTATGTAGAAATGAAAAAAAAAATTCATATGCTGTATTGTCCCAAAAGGAAATAACAGAAAGAATGAAGGGTAAGCAGAATTTGAAGAGCAAGTATTAAATATGGCCATTTGTGTATCTTCTTTAGATAAATATTTTCTAGCCAGGTGTGGTGGCTCATGCCTGTAATCCCAACACTCTGGGAGGCTGAGTCAAGCAGATCACTTGAGGTCAGGAGTTTGAGATAAATATCTGTTCATATTGTTTTAATGGGATTATTTCTTTTTCTTTTTTTTTCTTGCTGATTTGTTTGAGTTACTTGTAGATCCTAGATATTAGTCTTTTGTCAGAAGTAGAGTTTGCAAATATTTTCTCCCATCCTGTAGGTTACCTGTAAAATCTGTTGATTATTTCTTTTGCTGTACAGAAGCTTTCTGGCTTACACAAGTCCCATTCGTTTGTTTTTGTTTATATTCCATTTGCTTTTGGGGTCTTATTCATAAATTCTTTGCCTAGGCCAATGTCCAAAAGAGTTTTTCCTAAGTTTTCTTCTAGAATTTCTATGGTTTAGGGCCTTGGACTTAAACCTTAATCAATCTTGAGTTAATTTTTGTATATAGTGAGAGATGAGATACTACTTTAGCTGACCCAGAATGGCCATTATTAAAAAGTCAAAACACAGTAGATGTTAGTTCAGATGTGAAAAGGGAGTGCTTATATGCTGCTAGTAGGCATGTAAATTAGTACAACCTCTTTGGAAAACAGTATGGAGATTTCTCAAAGAACTAAAAGTAGATCTACCATTCAATTCAGCAATACCACTACTGGGTATTTACCCAAAGGAAAAGAACTCATTATATCAAAAAGACATCAGCATGCATATGTTTATCACAGCATAATTCAGAATTGCGAAGATATAGAATCAACCTAAGTGCCCATCAACTGATGAGTAGATAAAGAAAATGTGGTATATACCTATACCGTGAAATTCTACCCAGCCGTATAAAAAGAATGAAATAATGTCTTTTGCAGCAACTTGAATGGAACTGGAAGCCATTACTCTGAGTGAAGTAACTCAGGAACAAAAACCCAAATACCAAGTGTTCTCACTTATAAGTGGGAGCTAATCTATGGGTACGCAGAGGCATGTGGAGTGGTAAAAATGGACACTGCAGACTCAGAAATTGAGAAGGGGAAGAGGGAGAAAGAATAAAAAATTATCTATTGGTTACAAGGTATGCTATTTGGGTGTCAGGTACACTAAAAGCCCGGACTTCACCACCATATAATTCATCCATGAACTTCACCACTGTACGATTCATCCATGAACTTCACCACTGTACAATTCATCCATGGACTTCTTCACCACCATATAATTCACCCATATAACCCCAAATCACTTGTACTCCTAAAGTTATTGAAATAAAAATAAATAAGTAAATAAATAAATAAATAATACTTGGGAAGAAAAGAATATTGTGAATTTGAAGAAATATATGCATTCTATGATTCAGGATGTACAACAAATTCCAAGCACACACACACACAAAACAAAAGTAATTCAAATCTAGGCACCTTACAGAGAAACTTCAGAATACTTATAGCGGATCTTAAAGGGAATCAGAAGAATTAGAGATGAATTTCAAAAGCAAGAAAATTAAACACATCTCAGGCTACATCACACTTCTACCCCAAATACTTTCTAAATCTGCAAACCCATTTGATGTGCCAGCCATTTTCTTCAATGAAGAGAGGCAGATTAAGAAGACAGTTCAGACATGAAACATCAGGATTTGGTGGCTCATTATCCGGACAGAGAAAGAAGAGAACAAAGATGACTGGAAGCTTTTGAACCAAGGCACTCAAGAGACTATACTCTAAGACAAGAGAAGACAGCATGGGGTGGGCAAGGTTATGAGGTTTTACATGAACTAATGAGTTTGAGGAAATCTATGAGAATCCAGAGTAAAAGTGTCTTACAAAGAAGTAGTTTGAGCCTGAAGCTAAGTAGAGAAGTCAAAACTTTAGAAAAGATTTTGTAGTTATGAAGACAGAGTTGGTAAGTCAAGCTGCAAGGTGAGTGGAAGTGCTAAGACAGCCAGCAGATAAAAAGGGGACCAAGAAGAAAACCTTAAGAAAAGCCTAAGATACACAGAAACAAACCATTAGACACATAGAAGGAAACTACAACTAAATAATTATAAGAAACAGGCAAGCCCAATGTCATATAAGCCTGAAGAATAAAGAGATTTTTAAAATACCTTTATTTTGTAGTTAGATTCAGTTAGGCTGTAAGAAAGAGAAAATTCAAATTTAAATAGATTAAATCATAAGGCAGTTTTTAGAGAATTCAGAGAGTTCAGCTGTGTGACTATTTAGATGGCTTGAAATTGGCAAAGATTCAAAGTTCTGCAACATTTCTGCTGTGCCACCCTCGGTATGTGAGATTGTGGCTTTTACATACCTCAGTTCCACGTGTAACATACAAACATGGCAATGCTCAGTGAAAAATAAAATGTTTTACTTTTGTGGCTTTTTTTCTTCACAGAAAACCTTTCCCAGACACAATGCCCTCACTGCCGATATTCAGTCTGTTTCACAGCTCATTGTTCAAGTCATAGTCAGATGTTTATTCCCAAACCAAGCATTGATAAGCGAAATGAATTTTACCTATGATTCGCTTAAATTAATGAAGATCCATCATCTTTCCTGGGCATGTGCTGTAGCAGAACTGACTAAATTGGGACCATGATTAAAAGTTACCTGGCAGCAAAGGAAGGTTTTAGGTAAAGAACAAGAACGTCTGATAGAATGGTCAGCAGGATGAAATGACAAACAGCCGTCAAATACGTTGGAAAATAGCAAGAAGCTGTTGGACTCGCTCTTAGATGTAATTTCGGTTCCTTTCCTATTCCAGGCACTGTTGCATGTCTGGAATACAAAGAAGAGCAAGGCACAGCTCCTGCCATTGAGTTGTAGTGGTTTGGAGAGTGTATTACACTAAAATCTTAGTGCTGAAGACCAAATAGAAGTCCAAACTGCTTATTTTATCAAGATGATTGCACCACAACAAATTTCCAAAGGAGAAAGTGTCCTCAAAGATAGTCCAAAACTCTATTTGAGAACATTATCTTACCCAATTAACCAATCCTTTATGAATCTTTCCTTCTGATCCTAAAATATTTAGAGAATTTATCTAGATAGCTTTGATTTGGAGGAAAGTAAAATCACAAGAAAATTTATCATTGATTATATTCCTTTCTACGTATAGTATGGGTACACAGTGACATTCTACTTAAAGAACTATACCTGCGGCCGGGCGCGGTGGCTCAAGCCTGTAATCCCAGCTACTTGGGGGGCTGAGGCACGAGAATCGCTTGAACTCAGCAGGGGGAGGATGCAGTGAGCCGAGATTGCTCCACTTCACTCCAGCCTGGGTGACAGACAAAGACTCTGTCTAAAAAAAAAAAAAAAAAAAAAAAAAAAAAAAAAAAAAAAAGAACTATACCTGCAATGTCTATAAAGTTTATTTCAATTCAACAACTTGTCTTAATGATATTGGGTCTAATATTTATAAGAAAGAAAAAAGAATATAATATAAACAGCTATAGAATATAAAAAAGAATATAATTTAAAGAACTATGCTTTTTTTCTCAAGCACTTTTAGATGTATATCTGAATCCATAGGTATAGACTATTCTAACACTAAAATTAAAAAAAATCAAAATTCACTAGAGATATTTTGTGTTGTTTATATTTATTTAGCCTCATACAATGCTCATTGTTTGGTCATTAGACTAGCAAACACTTTGTTGACAAAGTTAATTTTTAATATATTTTTATTAATTTTATAATATTATTTTATTTCCTTTTTCTGATGATCTTATTTTATTTATCTTTCAACTTTTGTTTTAGTTTCACGGGGTACATGTGCAGGTTTGTTCCATGGGTAGATTGTGTGTCACTGGGGTTTGGTGTATGAATTATTTCATCACCCAGGTAGTGAGCACAGTGCTTTATAGGTAGTTTTCTTGAAACTCACCCTCTTCCCACCTTCTCCTCTCAAGTAGGGCATGGTGTCTAATTTCCCATATTTGTGTGCATGTGTACTCAATCTTTAGCTCCCACTTATAAGTGAGAACATACCGTATTTGGTTTTCTGTTCCTGCATTGATTCACTTAGGATAATGGCTTCCAGCTACATTCATGTTGTTGCAAAGCACATTATTTTATTTTGTTATGGCTGTGTAGTATTCCTTGATGTATAAACACTACATTTTCTTTAACCAGTCCACCGCTAGGTAGATTCACTGTCTTTGATATTGTGAATAGTGCTGCGATGAGCATACGCATGTATGTGTCTTTTTGGTAAAATGATTTATATTCCTTTGGGTATATACATAGTAATGAGTCAAATAATAGTTCTAAGTTATTTGAGAAATCTCTACACTGCTTTCCACAGTGGCTGAATTAATGTACATTCCCACCAGCAGTGTATAAGCATTTCCTTTTCTCTACAACCTTGCCAACATCTTTAGTTCTTGGTTTTTTTTGACTTCTTAGTAATAGCCATTCTGACTGGTGTGAGATGGTATCTCATTGTGGTTTTGCTTTGCATTTCTCTGATGATTAGTGATGCTCAACATTTTTTCCTATGTTCATCATTTTGGCCACATGCATGTCTTCACGTCTTCTTCTTCTTTTTTTTTTTCTTTTTTTTTGAGATGGAGTCTTCCTCTGTTGCCCATGCTGCAGTGCAATGGCGTGAACTTACCCCACTGCAACCTCTGCCTCCTGGGTGCAAGTGATTCTCCTGCCTCAGCCTCCTGAGTAGTTGGGATTATAGGTGCACACCACCATGCCCGGCTACTTTTTGTATTTTTAGTAGAGATGGGGTTTCACCATGTTGACCAGGCTGGTCTTGAACTCCTAACTTCATGATCCACCTACCTCAGCCTCCCAAAGTACTGGGATTACAGGCATGAGTCACCACACCTGACACGTCTTCTTTAGAAACGTGTCTGTTCCTGTCCTTGGTCCATTTTTCAATGAGGACATTTGTTTTTTTGCTTGTTAAGTTACTTACAGGTTCTGGATATTACACCTTGGTCAGATACAGTTTGTGAATATTTTCTCCCATTCTGTAGATGATCTGTTTACACTGTTGATAGTTTCTATTGTTGTACAGGAATTCTTTAGTTTAATTAAGTCTCACCTGTCTTTTTCATTTTTGTTGAACTTGCTCTTTGAGCCTTCATCATGTAATCTTTGTCAAGGCCTGTATCCAGAATGGTATTTTCTGGTTTTCTTTGCGGATTTTTATAGTTTCAAGTCTTTCATTTAAGTCTTTAATCAATCTTGAGATGATTTTTGTATATGGTGAAAGAAAGGGGTTCTGTTTCATTCTTCTGCATGGTTAGCCAGTTATCCCAGCACCATTTATTGAATAGGGAATCCTTTTCCCATTGCCTATTATTGTTGACTTTGTTGAAGATCAGATGGTTGCAGGCGTACAGCTTTATTTTTGGGTTCTCTAACCTGTTCCATTGGTCTGTGTTTCTGTGTTGTACCAGTATCATGTAGTTTTGGTTATGATAGCCTTGTAGCATACTTTAAAGTTGGACAATTGATGTCTCTGGCTTTGTTCTTTTTCCTTAGGATTACTTTGGCTATTCAGGCTCTTTATTGGTCTATTAACTTTAGAATAGTTTACTCTAATTATGTACAAAATAATTTTGGTAGATTGATAGAAATAGCATTGAATCTGTAAATTGCTTTGGGCAGTATGGCCATTTTAACAATATTGATTCTTCCTACATGAGCGTGGAGTGTTTTTCCATTTGTTTGTGTTGTCTCTGATTTCTATCAGCAGTGTTTTGTAATTCTCATTGTAGAGATCTTTCACCTCCCTGGTAAGGTGTATTCCTAGGTATCTTATTCTTTTTGTGGCTATTGTGAATGCTATTATGTTCTTGATTTGGCTGTCGGTTTGGATCTTACTGCTGTATAGAAATGCTGCTGATTTTTTAATGTTAATTTTGTATCCTAAAACTTCACTGAAATTGTTTATCAATTTGAGTAGCCTTTGGGTAGAGATTGTGGGGATTTCTAGGCATAGAATTATGTTGTCTATAAAGAGAGATTGTTTGACTTTCTCTCTTCCCATTTGGATGCCTTTTGTTTCTTTCTCTTGCCTGATTGCTTTAGCTAGGACTTCCAGTACTATGTTGAACAGGAATGGTAAGCATGAGCATCATTGTCGTGTTCCGGTTCTCAAGGGGAATGCTTCTAGCTTTTGCTTATTCAGTCTGATGTTGGCTGTGGGTTTGTCACAGATGGCTCTTGTTATTTTGAGGTATGTTCCTCCTATGCCTAGTTGTTGAGGGTTTTTAACATAAAGGGATGTTGAATTTTATCAAAAGCCTTTCTGCATCTATTCAGATGATCATTTGGTTTTAGTTTTCAGTTTTACTTATGCGATGAATCATATTTATTGATTTGCATATGTTGAACCAACCTTGGATCCCAGGAATAAAGCCTACTTGATTGTGGTGGATTAGCTTTTGGGTGTGTTGCTGGATTTGGTTTGCTATCATTTTGTTGAGAATTTTTGCATCTATGTTCATCAAGGATATTGGCCTGAAGTTTTCTTTATTATTATGTATGTGCCTGGTTTTGGTATCAGAATGATGCTGGCCTCATAGAGTGAGTTAGGGAGAAGTCCCTTGATTTGTTGAAACAATTTAAGTAGGATTGCTACCAGCTGTTTTTTGTATGTCTGATAGAATTTGGTTGTGTATCGATCTGGTACAGGGCTTTCTCTGGTTGGCAGGTTTATTTCTTTACTACTGATTCAATTTTGAAACTTGTAATTAGTCAGTTCAAGATTTTAATTTCTTCCTTATTTAATCTTGGGAGATTGTATTTTTCCAAGAATTTATCCAGTTCTTGTAGGTTTTCTTGTTTGTGTTCATGGAGGTGTTTGTAGTAGTCTCGAGTTTGTTTGTTTGTTTGTTTGTTTGTATTTCTGTAGGGTTGATGGTAATGTCATCGTTGCTCTTTCTGGTTGTATCTATTTGGATCTTCTCTCTTTCTTTTTTTTTTTAAATTAACCTAGCTACTGGTCTATCAATCTTCGTTATTGTTTTGAAGAACAAACTTTTGTTTTTATTTGTCCTTTTTATGGCTATTGTCTCTGAATGTAATTCAGTTGAGCTCAGATTTTTGTTATTTCTTTTCTTCTGCTACCTTTGGGATTAGTTTGTTCTTATCTTTCTAGTTCCTCTAGGTGTGATAAGTTCTTAATTTGAGATCTTTCTTCTTGATGTAGGTTTTTAGTGCAATAAACTTTCCTCTTAATACTGCTTTAGCTGTGTCCCAGAGATTCTGGTATGTTGTATCTTTGTTTTCATTAGTTTCAAAGAATCTTTTTTATTCTTGCCTTAGTTTTATTTTTTACCCAAAAGTCATTCAGGAGCAGAAGCAAGAAAATTGTTTCATTTTCTTGTAAATGTATGGTTTAGAGAGATCTTCTTCATATTGATTTCAATTTTTATTGCACTGTGGTCTGACAGTGTGATTAATGATTTCAGTTGTTTTGAATTTGTTGACAATAGCTTTATAGTTGAGCATGTGCTCCATCTTAGAGTATGTGCTATGTGTAGATGAAAATAATGTATATTTTGTTGTTCTTGGGTGGAGTATTCTGTAGATGTCTGTTAGATCCCTTTGGTCAAGTATTGCATTTTTGTCCTAAATATCTTTGTTAGTTTTCTGCCTTATCTCTCTAACACTGTCAGTGGGATGCTGATGTCTCCCACTATTACTGTATGGTTACGTATGTTTCTTCATAGGTCTCTAAGAACTTGTTTTATGAATTTGTTTGCTCCAATGTTGGGTGCATATATATTTATGATAGTTCAGTCTTTTTCTGTAATTGAACCCTTTATCATTATGTTATGTCCTTCTTTGTTCTTTTTGATCACTATTGGTTTAAGGTATATTTTTTTTAATCTAAAATAAGAACATCAACCCCTGCTCTTTTTTGTTTTCTGGTTACTTGATAGATCTTTCTCCATCGCCTTACTTTGAGCCTATGGGTGTGGTTGCATGTGAGACTGGTCTCTTGAAGACAGCATACGGTTATGTCTTGCTTCTTTATCCAACTTGTTGCTCTTTGTTTTTGAGGGGCATTTAGCTCATTTACATTCAAGATCAATATTGATATGTGAGATTTTGATTGTCATTGTGTTGTTAGCTGGTTGTTATGTGGACCTGACTGTATAGTTGCTTTATAGTATCAGTGGGCTATGTACTTACATGTTGTTTTGTGGTGGCAGGTATCAATCTTTCATTTTCACATTTAGTACTCCATTAAGTACCTCTTATAAGGCAGGTCTGATAGTAACAAATTCCTTTAGCATTTGTTTGTCTGAAAAGGATTTTATTTCTCCTTAACTTACAAAGCTTAGTTTGGCCTGATATGAAATTCTTAGTTAGAATTTCTGTTCCTTGTGGATGCTTACTATAGGGCCCCAATCTCTTCTGCCTTATAAGGTTTCTGGTAAAAGGTCTGCTGTTAGCCTGATGGGTTTCCCTTTGTAAGTGACCTGTCCCTTCTCTCTAACTGCCTTTAGAGGTTTTCTTTTGCACTGACCTTGGAAAATCTGATATCTATGTTTCTTAGTAATGGTCATGTTGTATAATATCTCACAGGGGTTCTCTAATTTTCTGGATTTACTGTCAACCTCTCTAGCAAGGTTGAGGAAATTTTCATGGACAATAGCCTCAAATATATTTTCCAAATTTCTTGCTATCTGTCTTTTTCAAGAATGCCAATGAATCATAGGTTTGTTCTCTTTATATAATCCCATATTTCTTGGAGGTTTTGTCAATTTTTAAATTTTTTTTTAGTATTCAGACTAAATATCTTCATGGGACTTGTTACATTTTAATTGTGGTGAAAACTACACAATGATTCCCAATAGTAAAGTGAGGTAGGAGAACAGTACTTGCATGGAATTCAGACTCCTGCATAACTGCCTTTATAGAAAGACCAGGTCATATAAGCTTACATGTAATTGGAAATATGTAGAGGGAATAAAGTTATTTGGCTTGCATATTTTTCCAGTGTTGAGAACTTACCAAGTGAAAGGCACCATGCAAATAAAACAGTCAATGCAAATGGGTACTAACATAGCAGAGAAAAATAGGTATACAGGTAATTATCACATAAGTAAACAATGATACTGCTTAAGAGAGCCAAGTGGTAGATTGTGTTGCTGGCTCCTAAAATTCATCTGTTCCTGAATCCACAGCCTTTCTTCATCTTAGGGCCATGTGGCTTTGGGCTCTTAACTTTGTACCTCACGACCTGCTTTGGTTAGAGGCAGAAACGACAGTATGGCAGTTCTGAGAATAGGCTTTAGAAGATCTCTTAAGTTTCTACCTGCTCTTTTGTGCCTCAGTCATCATTATAAGAAGTACATGCTATTAATAGATTGGTCCTCAGGGTGTGGGGGTAGAGTAGCAAAGCCATATCAGCTGACCTATAGACCTGCAGTAGGAAGATGAGAGTTATTTAGACCAGCTGATACCCCGACAACCTGGAGGCACATAAACAGTCATAAATTATGGTATCAAATTATTATTGGAAAAGTTTGTTATGCAGCATTATTTTAACAAAACCTAATCAATAGAAGGCACAAAAATACACAGGAATTTAACAGTTACTTAAATCTAAGGAAGTTGTTATAGGTGGTTTTGCTTTTAATGATGGGCAGATAGAACTTAGCCAGTTAGAAAATGGGGAAAATAGGTATGTTCGCAGAGAAGGGTGTGAGAAGAATATACGGAAATTAAAGATTTATACCTTTGTAAATACAGGAAGCAATCTGGAAATAACATTTGGGCATAATTCTCTGGCTCACAGATGTTGTGGCAACTTCCTTGCTCAAGTTCATAAAATAGGCACGATGAAGAAGAGAATTAAAAGGGAAATTAGGTAACTTTTCTATCTCCTTTCTCCCTCCATGATGACTAGAATGGTGATTTAACCATTCAGTAACATTTCAAAGGTATCTGTATTTTATCCTGGCTCTCTGGAATGGAAGAAATGGATAGTTCTAAGGTTAAACTGTAGACTTGTAATAGTGAGAGAAAGTTTCTCATAAATTATATCTTAATATTATGTTATAGTATTAATGGTAATTATATAATATTAATACAGTAATTTGGTGTTAAGATAGTGACAAAAATCAATTTAGAAAATATTGTATAGACCAGGAAGTTGAGTATGATTCACCAGACCATTGGTTTGAGGATGAATATCTTTTACTGACTCATAATACACATTTTTAAGAGCTCACAGGATTCTCCAAACAATATATATATATATTATTATGCTATTAAGGTAAATATGATGAAAATGGTAACACTACATTAGGGAAAACTAACACAAATTGTTTTTTAAAATAATTTTCAATTAAATTACATTGTGTATGGTTTCATTTTCATTAGTTCAATTTCATTGACAAAATGCCTACACTAATTTAACTGGTTTTAAGTTGCAGGGAATCTCATATCATTGATACACCATTTTTATTTGTGTGACATAACACCTTTTATGGAAATGCTTCTTCAGACAAGGCCTTGGGTCCTATGATGTAGACACAATGCGCTGAAAGTAAATTAGTAAACTTAGAAAATGTTCTTTAACCTTTCAGGTTGCTAACAGAGTGGAGAGACAACAGTCTTATTTATTTGTGACAAGGTATAAACAAATTGGTAGATAATTTCAATGTCATTTTGGCCAATATTGTTGATTTTCTATTCATTTTTCTATGCTTCCTGTAAGTAGGCAGTGAATAGTTGAATAGTTTCTACAACTGTGTGAATATTTCAGACTCTTGTGAACCCAGCCATCAAGTCTGGAAAAAAGTATGTTTTAACTTATGTTCTCCAGAGTCAGTCTTCAGATTGCTCTCAACCTTCATCCACTTGGCCAATGGCACATGGGTAGAAACTGTCTAGTGGGCAAAGTTAAGCTTCAGCTATAGGAGATCCTTCATATTACTAAACCCAGTTAGCGATTGTTTCATACTGTTTGTGTGCATAGCCTTTAGATGGTCTAAGAAACAAGTTGTCCCCTTAGGCACTCTTCTTTCAGCTTCAAATTTTAATTATGGCATCTAGTGACATAAGGCCATAAGTATTACACCAAACATGGGAGATGTGAGAGGCTGGGGACTTCCTTGGGTTTTAGAGAAACTCAGAGAATAGATGAGGGAAGAAGACCAACCAATGGCCCTCTTGGATTGCTTGCATATTTCTTGTCATTGGCATACTCAAATTATGATTAGCATTTAAGCCTGATTCAAAATCTCCATCTCTGTATTTCAAATCTGGGTTTTTTGCTGAAGCAGCAGACATTATTATTATCAAAGGAGACGAGATGGAGTGGTAACAGTGCTACAGAAACAACAGAGAACAGGGATTTTTTTAAAGAATATTATTATTTTTAAAAAATTCAGGAAGAAGGTAGATACTAATGTGGACTCCACTGAATAGAGTGATCCCTTGTAGCTCTCAGACTTATTTCTTTGAGGTTTCTGGGAAAGAAATAATGATCTATGAGCATTCAGAATCATGGTAATTTAGACATTTAAAAATGATATTTTATTTTGTACCCGAAGATGGTAAAGGGTATTACACCTATAGTAATTGTTTCTTTTTTTTATTATTATACTTTAAGTTACATGGTAGATGTGCACAACGTGCAGCTTTGTTACATATGTATACATGTGCCACATTGGTGTGCTGCACCCGTTAACTCGTCATTTACATTAGGTATATCTTCTAATGCTATCCCTTCCCCCTCCCCCCACCCGATGACAAGCCCCGGTGTGTGATGTTCCCCACCCTGTGTCCAAGTGTTCTCATTGCTCAATTCCCACCTATGAGTGAGAACATGTGGTGTTTGGTTTTCTGTCCTTGTGATAGTTTGCTCAGAACGATGGTTTCCAGCTGCATCCGTGTCCCTACAAAGGACATGAACTCATCCTTTTTTCATGACTGCATAGTATTCCATGGTGTATATGTGCCACATTTTCTTAATCCAGTCTATCACTGATGGACATCTAGGTTGGTTCCAAGTGTTTGCTATTGTGAATAGTACCACAATAAACATACGTGTGCATGTGTCTTTATAGCAGCATGATTTATAATCCTTTGGGTA
>NW_012114711.1:10041667-10053756 GCF_000951035.1 Colobus angolensis palliatus | reverse complement strand
TGGCCTGAATGGTATTGCCTAGGCTTTCTTCTAGGGTTTATATGGTTTTAAGTCAAACATTTAAGTCTTTAATCCATCTTGAGTTAATTTTTGCATAAGGTGTAAGGAGCAGATCCAGTTTCAGCTTTCTACATATGGCTTCCCAGTTTTCCCAGCACCATTTGTTAAACAGGGAATCCTTTCCCCATTTCTTGTTTTTCTCAGGTTTGTCAAAGATCAGATGGTCATAGATGTGTGCTATTATTTCTGAGGGCTCTGTTCTGTTCCACTGGTCTATATATCTGTTTTGGTACCAGTACCACGCTGTTTTGGTTACTGTAGCTTGCAGTATAATTTGAAGTCAGGTAGCATGATGCCTCCAGCTTTGTTCTTTTGGCTTAGGATTGTCTTGGCAATGCGGGCTCTTTTTTGGTTCCATATGAACTTTAAAGTAGTTTTTTCCAATTCTGTGAAGAAAGTCATTGGTAGCTTGATGGGGATGGCATTGAATCTATAAATTACCTTGGGCAGTATGGCCATTTACATGATATTGATTCTTCATATCCATGAGCATGGAATGTTCTTCCATTTGTTTGTGTCCTCTTTTATTTCATTGAGCAGTGGTTTGTAGTTCTCCTTAGAGGTCCTTCACATCCCTTGTAAGTTGGATTCCTAGGTATTTTATTCTATTTGAAGCAATTGTGAACGGGAGTTCACTCATGATTTGGTTCTCTGTTTGTCTGTTATTGGTGTATAGGAATGCTTGTGATTTTTGCACACTGATTTTGTATCCTGAGCCTTTTCTGAAGTTGCTTATCGGTTTAAGGAGATTTTGGGCTGAGACGATGGGGTTTTCTCAATATACAATCTCGTCTGCAAACAGGGAAAATTTTACTTCCTCTTTTCCTAACTGAATACACTTTATTTTTTTCTCTTGCCTGATTGCCCTGGCCAGAACTTCCAATACTATGTTGAATAGGAGTGGTGAGAGACAGCATTCCTGTCTTGTGCCAGTTTTCAAAGGGAATGCTTCTAGGTTTTTCCCTTTCCATATGATTTTGGCTGTGGGTTTGTCATAAATAGCTCTTTTATTTTGAGATACATTCCATCAATACCTAGTTTGTTGAGAGGTTTTAGTGTGAAGGGCTGCTGAATTTTGTCAAAGGCTTTTTCTGCATCTATTGAGATAATCATGTGTTTTTTGTCATTGGATCTGTTTATGTGATTGATTATGTTCATTGATTTGCATATCTTGAACCAACCTTGCATCCCAGGGATGAAGTCAACTTGATTGTTGTGGATAAGCTTTTTGACGTGTGGCTGGATTCAGTTTGCCAGTATTTGAGTGAGGATTTTTGCATCGATGTTCATCAGGGATATTGGTCTAAAATTCTCTTTTTTTGTTGTGTCTCTGTCAGGCTTTGGTATCAGGACGGTGTTGGTCTCATAAAATGAATTAGGGAGGATTCCCTCTTTTTCTGTTGATTGGAATAGTTTCAGAAGGAATGGTACCAGCTCCTCTTTGTACCTCTGGTAGAATTCAGCTGTGAATCCATCTGGTCCTGGACTTTTTTTGGTTGGCAGACTATTAATTATTGCCTCAATTTCAGAACCTGTTGTTGGTCTATTCAGGGATTCAACTTCTTCCTGGTTTAGTCTTGGGAGGGTGTATGTATAAAGGAATTTATCCATTTCTTCTAGATTTTCTAGTTTATTTGCGTAGAGATGTTAACCTATTCTCTGATGGTGGTTTGTGTTTCTGTGGGATCGGTGGTTATATCCTCTTTATCATTTTTTATTGCATCTATTTGAGTCTTCTCTTTTTTCTTCTTTATTGGTCTTGCTAGCGGTCTATCAATTTTGTTGATCTTTTCAAAAAACCAGCTCCTGGATTCACTGATTTTTTGAAGGGTTTTTTGCATCTCTATCTCCTGCAGTTCTGCTCTGATCTTAGTTATTTCTTGCCTTCTGCTAGCTTTTGAAGGTGTTTGCTCTTGCTTCTCTAGTTCTTTTAATTGTGATGTTAGGGTGTCAATTTTAGATCTTTCCAGCTTTATCTTGTGGGCATTTAGTGCTATAAATTTCCCTCTACACACTGCTTTAAATGTGTCCCAGAGATTCTGGTATGCATGTCTTTGTTCTCATCGGTTTCAAAGAACATCTTTATTTCTGTCTTCATTTCATTATGTATTCAGTAGTCATTCAGGAGCAGGTTGTTCAGCTTCCATGTAGTTGAGTGGTTTGAGTGAGTTTCTTAATCCTGAGTTCTAGTTTGATTGCACTGTGGTCTGAGAAACAGTTTGTTATAATTTCTGTTCTTTTACATTGGCTGAGGAGTGGTTTACTTCCAACTATATGGTCAATTTTGGAATAAGTGTGATGTGGTGCTGAGAATAATATATATTCTGTTGATATGGGATGGAGAGCTCTGTAGATGTCTATTAGGTCCTCTTGGTGCAGAGCTGAGTTCAATTCCTGGATATACTCGTTAACTTTCTGTCTGGTTGATCTGTCTAATGCTGACAGTGGGGTGTTAAAGTCTCCCATTATTATTGTGAGGGAGTCTAAGCCTCTTTGTAGGTCTCTAAGGACTTGCTTTATGATTCTGGTTACTCCAGTATTGGGTGTATATATATTTAGTATAGTTAGTTTTTCTTGTTGAATTGATCCCTTTACTATTATGTAATGGCCTTCTTTGTCTCTTTTGATCTTTGTTGGTTTAAAGTCTGTTTTATCAGAGACTAAGATTGCAACCCCTGCTTTTTTTGTTTTCCTTTGTTTGGTACATCTTCCTCCATCCCATTATTTTGAGCCTGTGTGTGTCTCTGCACATGAAATGGGACCTCTGAATATAGAGGACTGATGGGTCTTGTCTCTTTATCCAATTTGCCAGTCTGTGTCTTTTAATTGGAGCATTTAGCCCATTTACATTTAAGGTTAATATTGTTATGTGTGAATTTGATCCTCTCATTATGATGTTAGCTGGTTATTTTGCTCATTAGTTGATGCAGTTTCTTCCTAGCATTGATGATCTTTACAATTTGGCATGTTTTTGCAGTGGCAGGTACCAGTTGTTCCTTTCCATGTTTAGTGCTTCCTTCGGGAGCTCTTGTAAGGCAGTCCAGGTGGTGACAAAATTTCTCAGCATTTGTTTGTCTGTAAAGGATTTTATTTCTCCTTCACTTATGAAGCTTAGTTTGGCTGGATAGGAAATTCTGGGTTGGAAATTCTTCTCTTTAAGAATGTTGATGATTGGCCCCCACTCTCTTCCGGCTTGTAAGGTTTCTGCCAAGAGATTCGCTGTTAGTCTGATGGGCTTCCCTTTGTGGGTAACTTGACCTTTCTCTCTGGCTGCCCTTAACATTTTTTCCTTCATTTCAACTTTGGAGAATCTGACAATTATGGTCTTGGAGTTGCTCTTCTCAAGGAGTATCTTTGTGGCATTCTCTGTGTTTCCTGAATTTGAATGTTGGCCTGCCTAGCTAGATTGGGTAAGTTCTCCTGGATAATATCCTGAAGAGTGTTTTCCAACTTGGTTCCATTCTCCCCGTCACTTTCAGGTACACCCATCAGATGTGGATTTGGTCTTTTCACATACTCCCATATTTCTTGGAGGTTTTGTTCATTTCTTTTTACTCTTTTTTCTGTAAACTTCTCTTCTCATTTCATTTCATTTGTTTGATCTTCAATCACTGACACTGCTTCTTCCACTTGATCAAATCAACTACTGAAGCTTGTGCATGCGTCACGTAGTTTTTGTACCATGGTTTTCAGCTCCATCAGGTCATTTAAGGTCTTCTCTACTCTGTTTATTCTCATTATCCATTCATCTAACCTTCCTTCAAGGTTTTTACCCTCCCTGTGATGGGTTAGAACATCCTCCTTTAGCTTGGAGAAGTTTGTTATTACTGACCTTCTGAAGTCTACTTCTGTCAACTTGTCCCCGTCATTCTCCATCCAACTTTGTTCCATTGCTGGCGAGGAGCTGCGTCCCTTTGGAGGAGAAGAGACGCTCTAATTTTTAGAATTTTCAGCTTTTCTGCTCTTGTTTCTCCCCATCTTTGTGGTTTTATCTACCTTCGGTCTTTGTTGATGGTGATGTTCAGGTGGGGTTTTGGTATGGATGTCCTTTTTGTTTGCTAGTTTTCCTTCTAACAGTCAGGACGCTCAGCTGCAGGTCTGTTGGAATTTGCTGGAGGCCCACTCCAGACCCTGTTTGCCTGGGTATCACCAGCAGAGGATGAAGAATGGCAAATGTTGCTGCCTCATCCTTCCTCTGGAAGCTTTGTCTCAGAGGGGCACGCAGCCATATGAGGTGTCAGTTGCCCAGGTGTCTGTCACCCAGTTAGGCTACACGGGGGTCAGGGACCCACTTGAGGAGGCAGTCTGTCCGTTCTCATATCTCAAACTCCATGCTGGGAGAACCACTACTCTCTTCAAAGCTGTCTGACAGGGACATTTAAGTCTGCAGAAGATTCTACTGCCTTTTATTCAGCTATGCCCTGCCCTCAGAGGTGGAGTCTACAGAGGCAGGCAGGCCTCCTTGAGCTGCAGAGGGCTCCACCCAGTTTGCGCTTCCCAGCTACTCTATTTACCTACTCAAGACTCAGCAGTGGTGGACGCCCCTCCTCCAGCCTTGTTTGCTGCCTCAGTTGGATCTCAGACTGCTGTGCTAGCAGTGAGTGAGGCTCTGTGGGCATGGGACTGTCTGAACCAGGTGCGTGATATAATCTCCCAGTGTGCCATTTGCTAATGCCATTGGAAAAGTGCAGTATTAGGGTGAGAGTGTCCTGATTTTCCAGGTACCATCTGTCATGGCTTCCCTTTGCTAGGAAAGGGAATTCCCCAACCCCTTGAGCTTCCCAGGTGAGACGAAGCCCTGCCTTGCTCCATGGGCTGTACCCACTATCTGACTGAAATTCCATCAAAGAAAGATTAATCACATTAAAAACACACACACACACACACACACTTCTGGCCAGTTTATCGGGTATTTGCTCACATATTCATGCCACTCATCATAAATGCTTATTGAGACTCTTGATGCTTCCAACTTCCAGAGAGGATGAGAGGTGATTCATGCAAAAAGCTTTTCTTCTTCCTACTGTTTTAAGAAAATAACTAGTTTTGCCATGGGTTGCTTCTTTAATGGCTTCTTGAATAATGTAAAGATAGAGATTGTATTAGATACCTATTGCTGCATAACAAGTCATCCCAAAAAGTGGTGACTTGAACCCACATTTATTATCTCATGGCTTGTGTAGGTCAAGTGTATGGATGTGGTTCAGCAGGATCTTTTGACCTAGGATCTGTCAGAGGGCTACAGTCATGGAGTTGGCTGGAGCTATGGTCTCATCTCAAGTTTCCAGTGGGGAAGGGCCTGCATCCAATCTCCTTTACATAATTTATGGCAGAATTCAGTCCTATGCCTTCTGTCCTCTCCATGAGGCAACTGATACCACATCAACTTGATTTATCAGAGCAAGCAAATGAGAAGAGCCAAAGAGAGGACCCTCCAGATTGGTTCATTAAGTTTTAAAGGTTTATTTTATTTTATTGTTGCTTATTATCAAATGATTGTGAATGTTTATGTGTCAGGATAATGTTTTATAGTATTTTACTGTGCTTTTTTTCTTTGTATACATTTAAGAGTGAATACATTTTCTATATAGATAATCATGATATCTACGGAGACATTTTTATTTTTCCCTTTCTGATCTGTATGCCTTAACCACAATAGCTAAATCTCCAGTACTATATGGAATAAGAGCAGAGAAAGTGAACATCATTGCATTGTTCCCAATTTTAGGGGAAAAGCATTAAGTCTTTTGCTACTAAAGTATGATGTTAGCTGTAGATGTTTTATAGTTGTTCATTATTAAATTAAAGTAGTTCCCCTCTATTCCTAACAGGCTGAGTGTCTTTAATATAAATTAGTGTTGAATTTGGTTAAATGCTTTTTCTGCATCAACTAATAGGATTATATGATTTTTAATCTTAATTTGTTATATGGTGTACTTACATTGACTGATCTTTCTTTTTCTTTCTGCGGCAAGAGTACAATAAAATTTTTATTAGGAAGGAAAGCTGTCAACTTAAATACAGTAAATGAAGAGTGAATAGGGAAACTTCCTGTTATCACAAATATAGATGACCTATATAAATATATTATTATAGAAATAATATTTCTATAATTTAGAAATATTAAATACTTTTTCATTCAGCCTAATTCATCTGTTTACCTATTAAAAAAGAAATGCATTAAAAGCATGAAAATTTTGTTTATTGAAAGAAAACTGTAAAAGAATAGGGAGGGAATGTAGAAATTAAAAAGTTATGTAAGAACACTCAATTGTAATTAAGTATATTTTCATATCTTCATAGTAATACAATAAACCGCCACTTGCAGAAAGGATTCAGATTGTTTAAATACTATATACATTTTAGACTTCTACATAAGTATTTGGAAATTACTTCTATTTATGTGAAATGAAGATTTGAATTCTTCTTTGAACTCCAGGCAAACCAAAACAAACACAAATCAAGCAACAAAGTTTTCTCAGAACTACAATGTGAAAAGACTATAAACAATTGATTCCATATGGAATGGGATTTATTGTTGTTGTTGTTACAGGAAATCCAAGTTACATAAGAAATAGAGAGTGTAAAAGGGTTGTGTTAGGAGGAGAAAGATGACACCTGTATGCATTTAGTTTTCTGCCCCTTACACCACATCACGTTCCTTCCTGCCCTGTCTGATGTCCATAAGATTAGGTTGTCTCTAAGTAACTTCATGATAAGGATTCTGTCTTTGTATAAATCTTTATTCGGTGTAGGGATGGGCACAGTAGCTCATGCCTGTAATCCCAGCACTTTGGGAGGTCGTGGTGGGTGGATCACCTGAGGTTGGGAGTTTGAGACCAGTCTGACCAACATGGAGAAACCCCGTCTCTACTAAAAAAAAAAAAAAAAAAAAAAAAAGAAAAAAATTAGCCAGGGATGGTGACGCATGCCTGTAATCCCAGGTACTTGGGAGGCTGAGGCAGGAGAATTACTTGAACCCGGGAGATGGAGGTTGCAGTGAGCCAAGATTACACCGTTGTACTCCAGCCTGGGAAACAAGAGCGAAGTTCTGTCTCAAAAACCAAACCAAACCAAAACAAAACAAAAACAAAAAATAAGCCTTTATTCAGTGTATCAAATTCTGTGATGGGCTCATCAAAAGTTATATTAGTCAAGGTGCAGGAAAGCTCTGAGTTGTTGAGGATCTCATAGTGAAATATAGAAATGTTAAAAGCCAGCCCCAGGCAGATTAAGTGTAACAGTTTCACCCCTTTCTTATTTATATCAAAGGCCTCTTGGTAAAATCTTTGGATATTATCTGTCATTCGTTTTTGAACATCACTACATGCAACTTCAGCAAGATATTAGAAATAATCTCCATTTTGATATAGATGACCTTAACTGTCTGGAGTTGCATTGACTATTAAGTACTTATCCACCAAGTTGAATTACAATATTTAACATTTATAAAGTATGCAATACTTCCCTCCTGGAGTTTCAACCGGGTACAATAGCTATTTGCCATATGCCAGTAGCTCTCTACATACTGATTAATTTTTCAATGGTGAGCCAGTATTCCATACCTGAAACAGATCTCATTTGATCATGGCATAAAATTCCTTTTATACATCATCAGACTCAGTTTGCTAATATTTTGGTGTGGATGTTCACATCTAGATTTATAAGAGGTACTGGTCTGTAGTTTTTTGTTCTATTTTGTTTGTGCAATCTTTTGTCTTGCTATCAGGAAAAACCAGCCTCATAAAATAAGCTGAGTGTGTGCCCTCCTCTTCTATTTTCTGGAGTATTATGTAGAAGGGCTATTATTTATCCTTTAAACCCTTGGCAGAATTCTCTAGTCTAAGCATCTAGACCCAGAGTTTACTTTTTCAGTAGTATTCTGGTTGCACTTAAATTTCTTTAATTGTCATATGACTATGTAAATTATCTATTTTATCTTGTTTGAGTTTGGGCAGTTTGTGGTTTTTCAGCAATTGGTCCATTTCTTCTAAGTTATTAAATTTTGAGGCATAAAGTTGTTAGTATTATTCCTTTATCATTTTAATTGCTGTAGGATCTGTAGTAATATCCTCTTTTTCATTCCTGATATTGGCAATTCAATTTTTCTCTTTTTACTTTTGTCAGTCTTGCTACAAGTTTATCAATTCTATTAATTTTTCTGGAACTAGCTTTTTGTTTCACTGATATTTTTCTATATTTTTCTTACTTTAAGTTTCTAAACAACCTGTTCCTATATTTATTTTCTATCTTCTTACATGGGATTTATTTTGCTCTTCATTTACAATTTTCTTGAAGTAGCAGCTTAGATTATTGATTTGAGATAAATGAGCTTTAAAGGTTAGATTAAAAAATAAATAAAAATAATAATTCTTTGAACATTAATGATACAACAAAGAATTTTGAGGCATCAGAAAGGAAAAAGAAAAAACAGAGCATAAATGTAGGTATATACAATAGACTATATTTTACTTATGAGTTTTAGTAATTATATAAGATAATCAAAGCAAAAATTACAATACCATCTTACACTAGACCATTTTATTTAAAAGTAGGGAGGGTAAAAGGAACTAATTCATGGTTAAGAGTTCTTTTCATTTTGTATTTGAAAAATGTACCACTTCCTTCTTTCTCCATGATTTCAGATTAAAAACCCATTGACATTAGAATTGGTATTGTCCTGCAGATAATATTTCATTTCTCTCTTGCTGCTTTCAAAATGTTTTCCTTGTGTGTGATTTTCAGAAGTTTATTTATGATGTGTTTGGCATTAATTTCTCTGCATTTAACCACTTTGGGTTATTTCTTTCATGAAGGTTTGTATTTTTTGCCAAAGTCAAGAAGTTTTCAGCTATTATTACTTTGAGTGCTCTTTCAGACCCTTTGTCATTTTTCTCTTTTTGGGGGGCTGTGGTAATATGAATGCTGAACCTTTAGTTATGTTCCCTCAAGTCCCTGAGGATCTGTTCTCTTCCTCTTCTTTTTCCTCCTTCTCTTCTTCCATCTACATTTCAGCTGCTCTTTTTTTCTATTTCTCTTCACTTTTCAAATTGGATGAATTATATTGATTTGTCCTGTGTTCTTTTATTCTATCCTCTGTCATCTCAACAATACTATTAAGCCTACAATGAGTTTTCTTTTTTAAATTTCAAATATTGTACTTTTCCCTTTAGTATATTTATTTTGTTCCGTTTTAATAATTTCTATGTTTTTGGTGAGATTTTCTATTTTTTAAATTTATTTCAAAAGAATTGGTAATTGATTGTTTTGAGATAGCTGTTTCAAAATCCTCATCTATTCAACTATAATTTCAACATCTGATTCATTTAAGTGCTGATGGTTATCAGTTGACCGTCCTTTCTCATTCAAATTGTAATTTTCTTAGTTCCTTGTATGATGGGTGATTTTCAGTTGTATCTTAGACATGGTTTAGTCTACTCTGTGGTCTGCAGTTCCTTAGTAGTTTAATTTTTGCATCCTTTGTGCCATTATTTTGGCTTGTTTGTTTGGTCTGATGCTTGTGGGGCTCTCACTGGTTCTTGCTGATGCTGCCTCAATAGGAAGCTAAAAGATTACTCAAGTGGGGCTGCTGGGTGTCTCCGGGTGGAGGAAAGGACTCCCAGGTTCCCTTTCTGGATGCTCATTTATTGCTGGCCCCTAACCCCAGCAGCCCTAGTGCTCTGCTCTGCATAGAGGAAGGGCGTATCAGGCCCATATGTACACAAAAAGACCTTGTGGGTCAGGACGGCTTCCATGTCTGAGTTCCTCCTTGCAGTTCTGTCTCCCACATGAGGGTATCCTAGTGTGGGTAGAAAACTTAAGTCTACAAGGGGCATCATTGTGAGGAGCTTGCTGTGGCAGGATTCCCCTGCCTGCGGAGACCTGGAGAGCAATTCTGGGAACCGTCACATGCAGAGGTGGGATCCCTATACCTGTGCCTCTTCCCCTCCTGGTGTCTCTGGGAAGGGAAGTCTCAAGACCATGGTGACAAGGAGGCTTCTCAAACCCATCTGTTCGCTGTGGTCTCTCCTGCAAGTGTCATTGGCAGCTTCACTAACTCTCTGCGGAGGAGTCATCTCTGGCCCAGTAGTGGGAAGAGTGTTTCCTTGGTTGTCCATTGTTTGTGGGCTTCCAGATTGATTGCCTCGCCAGCTCTGCCAGTTTTGTGTTTCCTGTGGGGTTCTGGTTCTATGTGAGAAGGAATGGGCCTAACGAGGTTACTTTTTATTGTTAGGTCGGGGATCAGGAAATGCCGGCTCTGAGTCCCCTTTCTCTGTTGGTTGGGGACCATAAGACACCCTTTGGCTGTGCTGTTCCTCCAGTCCTGGGTCCCTGACCAGTACACTGTCTTAACACCTTTCAGAGATTTTCCTGATTGCCTTGCTATGGTTGGAATATTTGTGTAACCCAAAAATTCATATGCTGAAATCTAATTCCCAAGGTGATGATATTAGGAAGTAGGGCTTTTTAGGCGGTGGAGCTCTCACAAATGGAGTTAGTGCTTTACTAGAAGAGGCTCCAGAGAGTTCTCACACCCTTTCTCCCATGTAAGTTCACAGGGAGAAGACAGCTGTCTATGTACATAGATGTGGGACTCGCCCTGCACAAAATCTGCCAGTAGACTTGATCTTGGACTTCCTAGCCTCCAGAACTGTGATAAAAGAAAGGTTTACTGTTTATAAGCTACCTTGTCTATGGTATTTTTTGATATAAGAGCCTGAATGGACTGAAATAGACCTCTTGTTCTATTTCCTGGGCTTATAGTTGTATTTAGAAACTTAATTTATGAAATTTAGAAATTTTAATTTGTGGGAGGAAAAAAATGGCTCTGTATCATCTTGTCCTAACCTAAAGTCCATAATATGTTATTCAAAAACACTTTTTCAGTCTGAAAACTCCTCTGAGTATTTAAACTCAGATGTCAGTAAACGTAACATTCAAGTCGCATCGGAAAAACCATATAGCATCAGTTTTTCCCATTCACTTCCATCATATTTTAGAGATGTCAAGACAAAAAGGCAGTCTTATAATTAAATCCACAATGAAGAACCTTAAAGTTCTTTACAAAAAGCAGTTTGCCTTTGTCACTGTGCGACTCTGTATGCATTTTATTCTCCCAGATGAGTGAGGCAATAAATTCAGAAAAAAGACGAAAGTACACGAAGTTGTGTAACAATTTAATGTGACATAAATTATACAACTAATTTCTATATTGCTGGTAGTTCCAGTATGCTTTAAATGGCCACATTTAAGCAACCTGATTTTATTTGTGAGAACTACCTGAAAGGACTGCATAAAGAAGTTTTTGAAAGAAAAATGTGTGTGTGTGTATATATATATATTTACATATATTAATGCAATATATATATATATGTTTATTTATAAATGGAGATAAGATGCTTATTGCCAAATGGAAAGGAACCCCATGCATCTGTTGACTTTAATTCATGAATGTTGATGGCCTCTCTGCTCATGATGAAATAAATAATTTATTTCCTGATTGCAAAATCATCCACAGCTATGCAAGCAAAGGGTGATTCGAAGAATGATTTTTTTTTTTTTAGCTTTTAGGGTACTTGAGACTTCTGGGGTAGTATCCAAAATTTGTCCTACAAACTTGCAGTAAATATGCAAATCAGAACCTGAATATTTCATCCAATACATCAGTCTCTATGCTAGACAGAATAATGAGTCCCCCAAAATACGTACTTAAAGTAAGGACCTTGAGATAAGATTATCCTGGATTAAAGGCTGGGATCAACATATTTCCAAGGGACCTTATAAAAGAGTTTTTATAGGAGGGTCAGAGTCAGAGAGATATGACACAGAAGCAGAGGTCTGTATTATGTAAGGGAGGTACCACGAGCCAAAAAATGCAAGCAGCTTCTAGAAGTTAGAAAGGCAAGGAAATAGATTTTCCCCTGGAGCCTCCAGAAAGAATGCAGCCCTGTTAACATGTTGATTTTGTAACTCCCGAACTCCAGAACCATAAGTGAATAAAGTTTTTTAGTTTTTAAGTGACTACATTT